>NC_081565.1:4059235-4102592 GCF_022355385.1 Mustela nigripes | reverse complement strand
AGTAGTTTACTCAAGGTCACACAGCTAATTCACGGGAGAGGTAGGACTCATACCCAGTGAGCCAAACTCTAGAGCCCTTCTCCAGGGCCCCCCTGCGGCACACAGAGCTCAAGCCAGCCTTGCCCAGCCTTGCAACTTGGGTCCTAGGCAGAATTACCTGCCCGGGGCGCCTGGGTGGCTCAGTGGGTTAAGCCACTGCCTTCGGCTCAGGTCATGATCTCAGGGTCCTGGGATCGAGTCCCACATCGAGCCCCACAGGGCTCTCTGCTCAGCAGGGGCCTGCTTCCCTTGCTCTCTCTCTGCCTGCCTCTCTGCCTACTTGTGATCTCTCTCTGTCAAATAAATAAATAAAATTCTTAAAAAAAAAAAAAAGAATTACCTGCCCGGAGAATGGGTTCTGCAAGGCCCCCAGGGCACGGCCACCCCCAGGCAAGGCAGGGTGTAGCAGGAGCCCCCAGCTGGGAGAGCATGGCGTGAGCTACACTACCCAGGGAGATGGGCACGAGGCTGGCAAGCCCAGTCTGCCCGAAAACCATTAGCCCCCTGCCTCTGCGAAGAGAAGTTTTTCCAACAAAATGCAGGCGAGCAAAGAACACGTTCTGCTTTATGTGTCTCTTGTTGTAGGCAGTGCACATCTTGGGAGATGTGTGGATGAAAGGCGCCATATAAAATGCAATCAATTATGAATCACCATTACTGAATTAATCACATGTATGATTAATACAGTAATAATAATTAATGGGACTATGGTCTGGAGATTGGAGCGGAGAACTGGCAGGGAGGAGTCAGGGTGCTTCTTGAAGGCTCTGCTGCTGCCTGGAGCTGTCACCTTGGGGAAGGCCCTGGGCTTGGGCCTTGGTCTCTCTCCTGCTGCCTTGGCTGTAGACGTAAGGGCCCAGAGATGGCTTGAAACCCCCTGGATGGTCCTGGGCTAGTTCCCTGGATCTTAACTATTCACAGCTGCATCGCAACTGCTCAAGGTCAGGGGGACAAATCAAAACCTTGGTCTGGCAAAACAGAGACCGGACGGAAGGAGATGAAGGGTGAACACACAGTGGGGGTGGTCTTCAGCGTCCCCTTGACTTGAACCAGTAACGTGAGCTCATTTTTATCTGTCTTTTTGTCTGTCTGCAGCAGGATTCGCCTTCTCTCAAAAATCCCAGAGGGCCTGGACCTCATCTGCTACCTCTCGTTGCAAAGCTACTAGATCCTTTTTGAATGTGACTTTATGATTTCCTATGACTCGTCTACCTCCATCCATGCAGATGTCCTCATTGTACAGGAGTCAAGCACACGGGGAGATTATGTATGTAATAAAGCATGTCATTCCCCACCCCCATGTCTCCTGTTCATACTTTGGTATCTTTATATTATATATAGCCTTAAAAAAACATAGATGGAATAAAATTAAATGCATTGTTCTGCAGCTTTTTGGTACTAAGATGTGACATACACAATTCAAATTAAAACTGCATCTCAGAGCCAAAATCACGCAACCGGGGAGGGTGGTTGGGCTTCTCCGGAGGGGGGGCCGTCAGCAACAAGGATTTCCATCTTATTTCATTTTATTTTGGTGGGGGGAGGGGAGATTCATTAACCCTTTCCTGCCCCTGGTGCTCAGCTTCCTTTCATTACCACCAGGAAGAGGTCATTTGTCATAAGGTACCTTGATGAAGTTTTAAAATGAACGTCTCTTGACCACCTGGTCCCTACACGGCCAGAATCCTATTTGTTTTCCATCTTTATAGTTCACTTGACAGGACCCACGTCTTCTGGATGTTGCCTGCGGCTGCTGTCACAATCATCGCAAAGGGACCACCTTCCCAGGCAAACCTCTCCTTATGCAGATGGGGAAACTGAGGCTGACAGCCGGTAAGTGATGACCCCATGCCACATACCTAGTTAGGGGCTGAACGGAGAAAAACCCCGGATCCTGACTCAGGTCAGTGCTCTTTCTACCATCCCGTCATTTCCAGGGCCTGGAGATGGGGAGACCAGAAGATAGTTTCCAGATGGGTCCCTGAAGACGTTTGTTGGCATCAGCGTCTTGGTGAGGCACGAGGACAGGGGAGAGCAGGGCTGGAGAGGTATTGTAAGCGTTGTTTCCAGTGGCCCAGAGCTTTGCCTGTGGGCCCCTTAAAGCGTAACAAGAGGACACGCCCCAGGCCCTGCACTGTATTTAGATGAACCACAGCCTCGTCTTGTTGGCCCTTGTTGGCATCCCGTGTCAGGGATGATGGAGGAGCAGGGCGTTTCCAGGGAATTGATGTCCCTGCCTGGGGGCGACAGCAGGCTGAGGACCGACCAGGGTCATCACTCACCCTGCCTCCACAGAAGCCCCACACTGTGCCCTTCTCTGCTGCCTGCAGGCCTGGTGCCTGCAAATC
Source organism: Mustela nigripes (assembly GCF_022355385.1). Taxonomy (NCBI): domain Eukaryota; kingdom Metazoa; phylum Chordata; class Mammalia; order Carnivora; family Mustelidae; genus Mustela; species Mustela nigripes. The sequence continues at coordinate 4,100,205 of NC_081565.1, read as the reverse complement.
AAAGGGCTGGGATCTGTTCGACTCTGAGGAGCCTCCTCTGACTAGATGCTTTGGGGCCAGGGAGCAGGTGACCAGGCTGGCACCGATCTGCTCTCCGAGACAGCTTTGCGGAGTGAGCCCCCCTCCAGCGAGAGGGTTCCCAGAGCCCGTAAAGGAGGAGGCACTCAAAGGCTGTTCTGACCCCTCCTTGGAAAAGAAAGATTCACATCTCACAAATGGGTAAACTGAGGCCCCAATCTGTGCTGGGCCCCAAGTTAACCGGGAAGCCAGGCAGTGGCAGAGGACCCCCTGGGAGCCAGAGAGCCCTGCCTACAGGCCAGAGTCTTCCTGGGCTGTGTGACCTTGGGCAAGCTACTTACCGTCTAACTTGGGACTTTGCTAATAGGAGTTAAGTCAAGGGGTCTGTTGGGAAGAATCCGTGGCAGATACACAAAACCTGGTTTGCATGAAGCCTGGCCTAAAACAGGTGTTCAAGAAATGTCAAATTATTGTTACTGTTATTATTATTAAAGCAGATGACAGTCTCTAATTCCGCATTGTCTGCCTGCTTTGCGACAAGAGCTGACTGAAATGGTTCTCAGCAGTAGGGCCCCTCTCCAAGCTAAGGGAGGAGCCAAGGGCAGGGAGGGGTCAAGGTGGAGGTGAGAGGCGGCAGAGGGGTGGGGCACTAAGGTGCTCTCTCTTGCTCCTGTTCCTGGCACCCTCTGTGACCTTGGACCAGTCCCTCTCCCTCCCTGTCCTCGGGCTTTGTTCTCGATGCATCCAAACAGCAGGGCTGGCTGCCTGAGCACTGCAGTGGGAACCCACCCCGGAGGAGGAGGCCGCCGGGATCACCTGAAATCCACATGTCCCCCTGGAGGGTGGAGGCAGCTCTCTGCACAGCCCTGGAAGACAGCACTGGCAGGAAACCTCCAGGGGGGTTCAAGAGCCCGGGGCTGCCCAGGGTTGCCAACTCCTTGGCCTCTCCCCGGGCCCCCTGCAGGAGTCCTCCCGCACCCCTCCCGCCCTCTCACCAGGAGTGAGGCCCCTCCTGCCCCCCTACTCTGCGCTCCCTCCAGAACTGGCTTGGCTTCATCAAAAGCAGGGCCCATCAGGGTGGAGGCGGCGATGTGTCAGCTGGTATTCAGGCTCTGGTTGTGCGCTCAGATCGCTCCCCCTCCCCATCTCCCCAAATCCACCCACCCACCCTTTTACCCGCTGCTTGGGGCCTTCTGGGTGGCAGCACTTCACAGAGGGAGTCAGAGCGGCAGGCTTGAGCCCTTGGCTGTTGGGGGTGGGTGGACTGACTCACTTGGCCCCCTCCCTGGTGCCGATGGGGCAGCCCCCACACCCCTGGGCGCTGGCACCCCGTCAGGCCCCAGGGTTTTGGAAAAGGAAGCTGCAGCCCCGCGGCGCCTGACCCGGGCCGGCTGAGGATGCGCCCTGCGCGCAGGGACCCGCCGGCCCCCGAGCCGGGAGGAGATGTTTAGGCAGCGACCCCCCAGAGCAGGCTCGCTCCCGCGGCCGCCTGCTGGGGCCATCCTGGCCGCGGGCCCGCCGGGACGCCCCTGCTGGCGGCGCCCCTCCCCGGGCCGTGGCGCGTCCCCCGAGTCTCGCAGTATTTCCTTCCTGCACCTTTAAGAAGACCGTTGCTCCGTGGTGGGATGGTGTGTTAAAGCCACACAGAGGAAGTTACGCAGCCCGGATCAGACCGAGAGATAAAAGCCCCGATGGTGATCGTGAGAGATGGCAAGAGGATTTAGCCCCGGCATTAACTTGGAGCGGAGTGCAGGGGGGCGGTGAAGCGCCCCGCCATCTGGCCCGCGCCGCGCCGGGGGGGATGCCCCGGCGCCCCGACGAGCCGCCGCGAAGCCCACCCGGGCCGGGGGCTGCCCGGTGCCCGCGCGCCGGTCCTCTCCGAGCCGCCCAGGGGGCCCAAAAAGTTTGCACTTGTTAGAGGCGACCTCCCGCTCGGCCCGGGGCGGGCGATGCGGGCGGCGCGGGCGGCCCCCTCCCCCGGCCCGCGTCTCCGGGACGGCTGCGGGCGGCCCCCCCGGCGGCCGGAGGGCTCCCCAGCCCCGATCTGACGGCCGCGGCGGCGGCGGCCACAGCGGCGAGCGGGAGCGGCGCGCCGAGGAGCAGCGGCTCGCCGCCCTCCGGCCCGCGCCCCCACCCAGCGCCGGCCAGGGCAGGCGGAGCGCCCGCGGGCGGCGGTCCTCGGCCTCCCGGGTCTGCGCTCCGGGAAGCTGCTCCGAGCCGGGGTAAGGCGGGCGGGGAGGGCCGGCGGGCGCGCGGGGGGGGAGAGCGGCTGCAGCTTGGCCAGCCTGGTTTCATTTTTAAAGGGCTTCGGTGACCGTGCAAGCTCCCCGGGGGCCCGGGAGCCACTTAAAACGGCCCCGCAGAGGCTCGGATGCAAAAGTTATTTGGTGGCTGCTGTTACTAGCGGAGGACTGGAGTCGCCCGAGAGGGGTGTGTGAGTGTGCATTTGTGGCAGCATCTTAAAGGAAAAGCTTGTCTTTCCGGCTGGCGTTTTCCTACCAGGGTCTTTTTCCATCGTGTGTGTGAGCGCGCGCGCGAGTGTGTGTGTGTGTGTGTGTGTGTGTGTGTGTGTGTGTGTGTCCGCGCGCGCGCGCGTGTGTGGTGGGGATAGATGTTGCAAGAATGCGTGCATGTGTTTGTGAAAAGGAAATTAACCCTTCTCTCGCGCTCCTCCTCCGCCCCAACTGAATCGCCACCCTCGACCGCCACCCGCCAGCCCCGCTTCCCCGCAGCCCCTGCCCATCTCCCCGAAAACTGGGTCTGTGCGAGTTGCGCAGAGAAACTCTGGGCCAGCCAGGCTGGAAACTTCTTTCTGCGCCGTGGAGGGGTGGGCTAATGGGGGAGGGGGACGAGCAGGGACCGGCTTGGGGACGCGTGGAGTGGAGCCTGGAACTGGGCTGCGCGCAGACTGGGGGAGCAGAGGCAGCGGGAAGGCGGGAAGAGGACCGTGGGCTCGCGGGGTCCGCCCGCTCGGAGTAAGTCGCCCGCCCGGGCGGGGGGCGGCGGAGGCAGGGGCGCTGCTGGAAGCCGCGCGGGGTAAAAGGAGGTAGCTAATTCCCGGGCGCTTCGCTCGGTGTCTTCTAATTGAGGGAGGCGGTGCCAACCGAGGGGGCACCCTCGGTGCCGGCGGGGCTTTTATTAAAGTCCTGCTTATTAATTGCTGCCGGGGCATGCACTCAACTTGGGAAAGACAAAACGCAGCTGCGGGACTGGGGGGCACGCCCCTGTGCGATGCATACCCCGGTGCAGCCTACCCGTCGCTCGGACTCCACCCCGACCCCTCGCCCTGCTAAGACCGACCCCCGACCCCCGCCCAGCCCAGGCCTCTTTTTCGCGTCCCACCCCCCAGCCCTCAACTTTCCGGGGCTCCCCGGCCGCCAAGAGGCACTTGGGGGGGGGGGCGCCAGGAGCCGAGAGGGCACCTGTTCCAGGGCTGGGGGACACCCGGACCGCGGGTGGCAGGATGCTAGCTAAGCCAGCGGTGCCCGGAGCACCCCGGAGGACCTGGCCCGGGGTGGAGGGCGGGAAGGTGACCCGGCGGCAGCGGGCTCCCCTCTCCTTCCTAGACCCCGGGCACCACCCCCTTGATGGCAGAATTCATTCCGCCCCGCTGCCCCCATGGGAAGGGAGAGGGAACCTCAGGGTGGGCAGCCCACCCCCCCCCCCGGACCCCTCTTCCAGTGCCCTCCGGGGTGCCCGCGCCCACAGCGCCAAGTTTCCCACGAGGCGAGGGCGCAGCGGGCAACTCCGGGAGGAGCCCGCTCTGAGCCCAGCCAGCTCCGAGAGGCGCTAATTCAATAAGACAGAGAAATCAGAGTTCAGAAATCCTGGTAAAATCTAATTTTCGGGTTTTAATACCCTGGCTATCAGCACCCCTCGGTTCCTGAGGACTCTTAAAAGAAATAAAGCGCATTGATTCTATTTGTTCCTGGGAGCTGCAGTTTCTTAATAATATCAGGTGAAGATTTATTTTCCAAGGAGAAAACGATCCACCGGGATACAACCTCTTACTCTGAAATTTCCCGGCTGGCTTCTCACTCCCCGCGCGCCGCCTCCTTATTCCGGGGCCTCTTGCTTCTCTCCTCCCTCCTTGGTTTTTGTTTTGTTGTTGTTACTGGGTTTTTTGGGTTTTTGTTTTTTTTGTGTTTTTTTGCTTTTTTGGCAAAAGCCGCTGTAAGATTCGCTTGTTGAGCTCACTAATCTCGCTGTACTACCAGCGACGCCCCGCTGATTGACGAGTTGTAAGCACATTTGCTACCCCGCCCCCAGCAGATTGGGTTGTACTTGGCTTCCCCCACCCCACCCCCGCCCCAACCACCACCCCATTTTCCAGGGAATGCGCCCGCATTTAAACCGAGAGAACTGCAAAGCGTTTCCTAGATTTTCGAGTTGCTCCGCACTTGGCTCTCCGTGGCCTCCGGGCCTCCCGGCCTCGCTGCCTCCCCGCCGCCGGGGGAGGCTGCCCGCGGCGCAGTCAAAACCCTGGGCAGCGGCGGCTGGTCCTGCAGAGGAAGGAAGCCCGCAGCCAGCGCCCTGGCGTCGCCTCCCCCGTCAGGAGCTCTCTACCTGTCCGTGAACAGTTGGGAGTCCTGGGCTGGAAGAATTAATTAGGGACGTGCTGTTTTCTGGGCAGCTCGAAGCTTGGGGAGAGGCATCCAAACCTTTGCCGGCCGCGCTATTTTATTTTTACGACATTTTCTCAGGTTGTAAAAATAGTCGCCAGGCGGGTTCTTTCTGAGAGTTTTCTAGCAAGGAGCGCATTCAAGGCCAGGCAGGTTCTAAGACAGGTTTCTCTTTAAACAGCCAGAGGTGAGCCCTGAAAATGTGGTCCCCACTAGGCTTCTCATTCATCTCCATCTGGATCCCTTCAGCGAGGGAGAGGGGCAGGGGCGGCCTTAATGCTGATTTATGACTTCCCGGGACTGACTGGGGGCTACTGTAGGAGCCCAGGGGAGCCGCCAGCCCCCTCTGGACAAAGTCCGCCCCCCTGGTTTGTCATTTTTGGCAGCAGAGTGTCTGTGTCTGGGCGGAGAATGGGGTTTCATGGCAAAGTGATTAACTCTTTAGGGAGGCTTCTCTGGAGGGGGTGGCCCAAGGGGGTGGCAGGTGAAAATCGCTGAGGTTAGTTAGCACCAAAGCCCAAGCAGCATGGGGATGAAGAGACAGTCATCGTAGGTCTAATAACCAGAATAATTAATAATGGGGCTGTCTGGTGTGACTCATCGCATAACCTTTGCCCTACTGGCTTGTGTTTTTGGCCAGGATCCCACACTGGTCGGACTCAAATTCTCCTGGTGATGTACACACCACGATACCGGAGTCATGTTTTCTGCAATGTAATATTTATCTTCGTTATAGCTATTTGGGCTCTTAAATAATTATCAGTAGCTTAAAATAGTAAAGCAATAATCATAATAGTGACTCATTTATAGACACACCCTCCAAAGATGATTGCAGAATTTTGGCCTTGATCAGAAACTCTAACATGACCAACCATCGTCACTTCTGCGGTAGTCTTCACCGTCCCTAGTTTCTTAGCGTTGAAAATCCAATGGACCGTTGTAGAATTTGGGGAGAGACTTCTCAGCACCTGGTTCTTACTTGTTGGCCCACACTTGGATCTGTACCTGTCTGTACAGGCTTGTTGGTACTCAGGGTGACAGCTTTGACATTCTGACTTGTCAGTCGCAGTATCGAGAGCCACCACTCCATCCTGACCCCTGAGCATGTTTTAGGAAGTCGGTGACCCCAGGCAAGGGCGCTTCTGCTGCCCTAATAACCTGAGAAAAGAGGGGGGAAAAGCGAATCCCCTTCTAAATAATGTGCCGAGCCTGCAAATGTGCAAACCTAATATTAATAAAAATAACCCGGCTTTCTCGGGAGACCTTGCTAATGCAGCCTCATTTGTTTTTTTGTTTTTTTTTTTTTTGTGCACATTTTGCCAGAGAGCTTTTATTCTTATGCATCTTTATCGCCCCCCCTTCTCTTTTTAATTTGTTGCAGGTGTTGTTGCTAATGAGCTCTCTTCCTCCCCTCTTACAATGAAAGACAAGCCAGCCCCCGGGTACCTGGATGGATTGAGAGCCGAAGTGTCAGAAACTTCATAATAAGTTGCCGATGGCTACCAGCCAAGGTCAGCTGGCCCCCATTAGTGCCTGTCCCCACAAAGCAGAGCCAAATAAGCTTCTCCCCAGTTAAGAACCTCAGTCGCTTTTTTACGTGGCAGTCCAGCCACACAATTGTTGTCACTTTAAGCCCATGTGAAAAGAAATCTCTTTTATGGGTCTGAGATGCCAGTCCAGTCCCACAGAGGGAACACGGTTCCAGCTAACACGTACACCTCCTGATTTTATTTTATCTTTACAACGCAGGCTGGAGGGTTGTTTTGCAGTTCTGTTGAGCACATCACACATTTAAGGGCCCTTTAAAGACCTGGATTGATTGGAAGGACAAAAATTAAAAGCAATCTGATCCGGCCTCATGCCAGATCCCTGAGGATTTGCTCCCTATCCCATTTCCATCCACTGTCACAATTCGAGAGCCTGCCTGATTTGATCAGATTCACCTCGGGGAGAGGTGTAATGCCAAGGTTAGGAGGACGCGAAGTTACGGGCAACTTTTTGATCTGCCCATCAGCAGTCTGAGAAACGCTGGCTCTGAGTTTTCTGAATCGGCCTTTGGGAAGAAACAAGTTGCTCGCTCTTCACAAGCCCGCACTGCTCCCGTCCCTGGGACATCCAGCCACCGGTGCCTGGTAGATGTGGCACTTCCATGCTGAGGCCGAGAGTCCCGCCTGACCCAGTCGCTGCCTCTCCAGGGCCTGTCTGGGCCACGCCCCTGCGGACTGCGCAGCCATGCTGCCCCTGCTCGCACTTTTCCTGCACTGCCTCCCACTGGCCTCGGGGGACTACGACATCTGCAAATCCTGGGTGACCACGGATGAGGGCCCCACCTGGGAGTTCTATGCCTGCCAGCCCAAGGTGATGCGGCTGAAGGACTACGTCAAAGTGAAGGTGGAGCCCTCTGGCATCACGTGCGGAGACCCCCCTGAGAGGTTCTGCTCCCACGTAAGTCAGCCCCCCACTGTTCTGTTTGCTTAGGCCAAGGGGGAGGGGGTCCGGGACAGACTCTGCTGACGGGTGGGCAGAACGGCAGGACCAGAGAGATGCAAGGTTGACTTTCCCGAATCTTGGGTTGGGAGCAGATGGCTGTCCCACCTTGGAAAAGGGCCCAAACCAAGGCCACCCCCAGGGCTCTGCGGTCATGTGACATCATTCTCTGGGGTGGGTACCTTCTTGACCAGCTGACCACCAGATCCTTTTCTCTTGGGAAAACCATAGTAGTGATGGGTCCTGGGCCGGGCCGTGCAGACAAGCCCCGCCTCCCCTGAGCAAGGGAACAGGGCACAGAGCGCTCTGTGCATCCCTTCTATGGTACCACGTCCTAGCCCACCTGCTCCAATCCGGCAGACGGTGTTGCCAGGCCAGTGCATGCCACAGGCCAACTGGAGCTCTGCAGGGGAAGGTCTGATGCAAGTGCAGAGGGGGTGCATAAGGGTGGCTGGCTATTCCATCCCTATGTGTGGTGACTGCAGTCACTGGTTAAGTCAGGGGGACAGCAGCTGTTCAGGTGTTGTCACCTGAACCCTTAATTAGAGAGGGACGGGGTCTTAGAGCCATGGAGCACTTGAGTAACTTGTGTTACCAACCACAACAGCGGTGATAATAGGAGGGACCATTCATGGGAGCCCCTCATGTGGGCTAAGAGCTCGATGTGCGGGTCCTCCCATTGGCTGACCCAGACTGATTCTCTGTTGTATCAAGGAGGAGTTTTAAGGGGTGGGCTCTGAACCAGTGGCATCTCTGGGCCTCTGTTCCATGGTCTGTAAAATGGGCATTGTAAGGGGCAAGTGAGCTGATTCATATGTGTGAAATGCCGAGTAGGGCCTTTCACAGAGCAAGTGCCCCATAGGTATTAGCTGTTGTCATTCCTGTGGTTCAGATGGGGAAACTGAGGCTCCAGGTCGCACCAGCAAGTGGTAAAGCTGTGATTCAAGGGTCTGAACTAAGCTGCCCGCCGAAAGGGACCTTCCCACTTGGCCAAGCCTTAGCTCTCCATCCCCACCCCCTGTGCCTGGCAGGAGCCTGGGCTGGGCAGCCAGGCTGCAGGAGCTGCTCGGCAGCATCTTCGGGGTGACTGCTGCCTCTGTGTGTCCTTGAGGGAGCTTCCAGGTCTCTGGGCTTATGCCTGGACTGAGCTGGTATTCCGCTGGGCTCCTGAGGACGCCTCAGTCCCACGGGCGGCAGCATTCCGATCACAGAGCAGTCAGCCTGGGAAGGTAGCTTCCTGTCTGGACTGTCAGCAGTTACTGTGGCTGGTGGCTGGGCCGAGGGAGCAAGCGGTGTGGGGGGGGGGGGGGGGGGCAGCAGAGGGCTGGGAGCGGGCGTGCGGGCGTTGCTGGATAGCTCATGGGGATCGCTGCACTGGAGATCCCAGGGCTTCACGGTTCAGGGATGAGCAAGGGGGTCAGCTTGTAAAGGTCAGGAGCAAGGCCACACTTGGGGGGCAGTGGAGCTCAGTTCTGAGCCTATGTACTCAGAGAGCGACCCAGCCCAGCTCATGCAAAGACTTCTCCACACACTCCCGGGACAGAGTCAACCTCCGCTTCTCGCATTAGAGTCCTGACTGTATTTCTTCTCTTAAATATTCATCAATACTTTAATGTACTGGGGGGAAGAGTGTGGGATGGGGCCGCTACATCATAACTCACTGGACCAGCATCTGGTCAAGGGCTTGAGGGGTGGAGATGACCATCAAATGCAAGTCTGAGGCCCTCTCCTGGCCGAAGCTGGTTCACGATACCCTTAGCTCTGGGCCTCTGCCCTGCCCCCACTCTCATAGGGAGGACCCAGGGCACCTGCCAGGGTGGGGTACTCACCCTCCCCCAATCCTACTGTTGTCCCGCCTGAGCCCTGGCAGGGGTCATTGAGTGCTGGGGTCTGGGAGGAGCTGCCGTCCCCTCTCCTTCTCTCCCAGGACGGGAGGAGAGGAGGAACAGCCTCTTCAGCATCTCCTGCCTCGGTCCTGCCTAGGGTCCTCAGTGTCTCCACACCTGCCTGATGGACTTAAATGTTTCATCACAGGCTGCCATCCCGCTCTGCCTATTACTACAAGTGTGCGGCCAACAAGAGTGGGGACTCTGCCTGGCCAGTGGAGGGGGGCTGGCTTCTGCAGGGAGCGGTGGGGGAGGGGGTCACATCCAGATAACTTCAAGCCCGCACCCCCCACCCCGCCCCGTGCTGCCGCCCCAGGGCAGGTCCTGCCTGTGTCTCATTTAATCATCTCTAGGATGCTCTGAGTGGGTCCTGTTCTAATCCTGTTGTAGGGATTAGAAGGGGTTGCCTAAATCCCCCCAAGGTCACTCCGTTTGGAAGGCAGACGGCAGCCTGTCTGCAGCCGGAGCCCACGCTCCCCCACCAGGTGGCTCCGCCTTCCCTCGCAGAGGTTCAGCTTCCTGCCGGGTAAAGGAGAGATAATCCCGTATGCGAGGCATGGAGCCGGCCGGGGAGAGCGAGCTGGCACACAGTGGGTTCTCAATGTGCAGTAGGAGTTGTGTGTTTACCATTATCGTTAGGACGGGCTCAGCAGTGTCCCTGGCTTTTCTTCTTTGCCTCTGTCCGGCCTCCAGAATGGCACGCCCTGCATTCCCAGTCCCTGGGCAGCCGGCCCGTCCTGGGTGGTCCGGGAGCTCCGACTCCTGCAGGCCCAGCCGGCGGCATGAACCACCAGGGGGCGCCCTAATGGTATCCGGCCGCTCACTGACCCGTTAGCCAGGCCAGTGCCCAGTGGGTCCCTGCAGCGACTGCTGGACCTGTCCCCACATGCAGCCAGTGAGAGTGTGAGCCCTGGAGCACCCCCCGCCCTGGGTGCACGGGGAGGGCACGAAGCAGCCACTGTTTTCAGGGTTCAGGGTGCGGACCCTCCCTCCTGCCAGGCTTCCCGTCCTTCCGCAAGGCCACCTGAGACCTGAATTGTAAATTCCAGCCTGGTGAGGAAGGGGAGCGGGGAGAAGACCAAGATAAATGAATAAATAAAAACCTATTGGCTCTAAATGCACAATGAGAATTAATAGGGATGAGCTCTCAACCAAGGATCCGAGGGCAAGGGCAAAATTTCAATGAGGACTGCAGGAGAGCACGGGCGGCCCCCCACCCTCCGTTCCAGGCCGGCGGGAGAGGGCCAGCCTGGCCACGCGGCAGGGCCCAGGGGGCAGGAGAGGCCGTACCCGCTGAGGCTTCTCATCCCCTGTGCTGTTGGGTGTCAGGATCAGCCCCACGGTGCCCCCAAACACTCTCCTTGTGCGTCTGGAGACAAAAGCTGACCCTCGGGTCTCAGGAGAGAGATGGTGAGGAAGAGAGGGGGTGGGGTGCTGGCCACAGACCAGGCAGGTGGTGGTTAAAGCGACCCTATGGGTCCCCCCTTGCTGCCCAAGATGTAGTCCTTGGATTCACCTTATTAAAAATGCAGAATCCCAGGCTTGCCCCAGACTGCTGAGCCAGGAACTGCATTTTAACATGCGATCCAGGGATCTCAGAGACATCCAGGGTATGGTCCGAGGTATGTAACGGCCTCGTGGTGCGCGTACCCCACGGCTGATGTTCCCAGGCAATCCGCGGGGGCTATGTGACGAATCCCTGTTCAAGGAGATGGTGGGGAGCAGCAAGCCCAGGAGTGAGGGCTGGAGCTGGGAGCTGACATCCCTGAGACCCTCTGGAAGCTTCCACAGAGAGGCTGTGGGTACCTCGTCTAGAGCCACAGGCCTGGGGTCTGAGGACCCATCCCAGCTCTGCCATTCTCTGGTCACTTAGATTCTCTGAACCTCGGTTTCCTCGTCTGTAATGGGGGGCGATCCTGGGCTGCCTTGCCCGCCCCACCAGCTTCCTGGAAGAAGGAAATGTTTCTCTCAGAAACATTGAAGAGGGTGAGTTCTGTTCTCGTGTCAGGCTTTGATATGATTATTTTTTTTTAAGATTTTATTTATTTATTTGACAGACAGAGATCACAAGTAGGCAGAGAGGCAGGCGGAGGGGGGTGGATGCAGGCTCTCTGCTGAGCAGAGAGCCAGATGTGGGGCTCCATCCCAGGACTCTGGGATCATGACCCGAGCCGAAGGCAGAGGCTTTAACCCACTGAGCCACCCAAGCGCCCCTGATATGATTATTGATCCAATCTTGATCCTCTTGATTTTGAAATAGATGAACATTAAACTTTTTATCCAAGGAGACTTTACATGTACAGGACCCTTGGTCTTGGGCTTGATGGGAAACCAGGAATAGGCCATGAGCACCCTTTTCCCTCAAGCTTTACCTTCTCTGTGCCTCGGTTTACCCAGATGCAGAGCACATGGTCCTGTCCCCCAACCCAAGGGGACTGCTGGGTCATGTGGATCCTTGAGTCCTCAAGCCCCTCCCGACCGTGACATTGAACACCATATGTAGAATCAAGGTCATAGATGTCCCTCCTCCCGCCAGACCACCATGTTCACAAAATGTTCCCACCAAGCCACACTGACCTGACGGCTCCGCTGGCTCAGCCCTCCTTCCCCCTCTGTTTTCCTGGTCCCCAAGCCCGCAGGGGACTCTCAAAGAGACAGACCGGCAGACAGATGTTACCCATAAACACTACCAACAGGTGGGGAGACAGAGCTGCTGTGGTGGGAGCCCCCGAAAGGTGAAGATGCGTCTCTTCAGCTCACCCATTGTATTCCAGCCCGCCACGCTTCCCACCTCTGCACCCTTCCCTGGGCCGCCTCCTCCACCCAGAATGTCTTCCCTTGCTTCCTTCATTTCCAAGGCTTCCACATTTACCTGGAAACCCCAGCTCAGTCTTCAAGGTTTAGGTTGGACCCTCCCTCATCCAGGAGGCTTTCCCTAATTCCCTAGCCCAGGTGGGCAAAAGGCCCCCATCTGGTCACATCCCCGTCTTCCTGCTCACGGATGTTGGCCTAGTGGTTTAGGGCGTGGGTCCTAGGGGCAGAGAGAGATGGAGGTTAGAACCTCATGCTGTGTGACCTTTGGTATGAGGCTTAACCTCTCTGAGCCTCAAATTGCTGCTATTAATAGGATAGGCAAACAGGACTGTGGTGCACAGCCCCTGGCATATGGTTGACACTTATTCACGAGGGCTATTGTACTCCTGGTGCTTCGTTTGCCTTGGACTGTGAGCTCCCCAGAAGGAGAGCTGTCCCATCTTTCTGTCTCCAATCTGTGCGAGGCACGCGTTTAATGAACAAGTGGTCGGGTAAGTGGAAGGTGAGTGTGATCCAGGAAAACTTCTCAGAGGAGGAGAGATTAGAACTGAGTCTTACAGGAAGAACTAGGGTTTTGATCAGGGCAAAGGAAGCACCGGAAGCTCCCGCTTGGCTCCATTGGAGCCCCTGCTTTGTGGGACTGGCATGGGGTGACAGCAGCCCGTCTGCACAGCTCTGTCCTTAAGTAGAAAGTCCTTTGGAACCAGAGCTTCACCCAACCCTTAGTTAAGGCAGCTCATTCTGTTGAAACGCCTGAGGCAGGGCCCAGCTTGGGACAAGAATAGTTCCATGCATGACATCTTCCTGCACAGTGAAGTCTCCTTCCTGGGGAGCGGATGAGTGACAGGCTGGGGGCAGCGTTGCTGGGCGGTCAGTGCCCACAGGTGTGAGATCCTTGCCCCTGACCTTTCTTAAGGGAATGGCTTTGGGTCCAGACACCCCCTGGAGGGTGGTGGAGAGGGGAAGGAGCCTGGAGGTGGTAGCCTCCAGAGTCAGAAGTGTCAGAAGGCAGTGTCAGAAGCTCTAGAACTTTCCAGCATACACACCCCTGCCTTCCCCAGGCTCATCTTCCTCTTCCATCTCTATCTACACTCCCCAGCTTTGGTTTTTAATATATTCTCACGTGTCTCCGGCGTTGCCTGTATGATCCCCGGCTGCCTCAAATCCCGCATGCGGGGAGGAAGGGGACGGACAGCTGGACAGCCGGGCAGGCGACCCCCCACTGTGGGTGAGAATCTGGGATCTGGGAAGGGGCAAATGAGAGGGCTGTTACCCCTAGGACTTTGGCCGAGTCCCTTGCACTCCGAGGCTCCATGTTCTCATCTGATCGTTGGGATGACAGCGGCCACAGGCTCAGAGGAAGGCTGACGAATGAGAGGAGACAAGCCTCGGAGAGCCCTCAGCTGGGCGCCTGGCACAGAATGAATGTGCCAAAAAAAGGGATTTTCTTTTTCCATCCCAGAACTTAGCTGGAGAGACAAAAGGAGGGACAGTAGAACATAACACATAGAAGGCGATGCTGTTGGCCAGGCCTGGAAGGGGAGGTAGAGTCCGCGTGCACGGTGCGAGTTCAGAGATGGGGGGCCTGGGGTGGGGCGAGGGGTCGGAGGGATGCCGAGGCGTGACAGCTGGCGCGAAGGTCGTGGGGTGGGGGTGTGCGGGGGACCTGCGGAGGGGGCGTGTGGATGCCTGGGGGGAGGGGGGGACGAGCCATATCACCGCCTTGTCCCGTCTAACCCCCCTCCCTGTAATTCTGTGCGGTGGAGCGCTTGCGGTTCCATTAGGCAGATGAACAGAGACACCGAAGCTTCCCTAGGTCCACTCAGTGGTGCGGCTGGGATTCTGCCTTCTTCTCTCTGGCTCCTAGTGTTGGGGGACGGCTGGGGGGTTGGGCCAAGGATGTGGTGGGAGGGAGGGGGGAGGGGAACAGTGGTCAGGCAGAGGCCGGAGGGGCTGGAGCAGAGTGTGGCAGGCCCAAAGGAGGGGGGCCCCTTGCCGCGCAGCCCTGGCCACCCCAGGACCAGAGCCCGGGCTGCAAAGCTCCTTTCCCATCCCACAGCCCCCATGGCCCAGGCTCCCCGGCGTAGACCTGGCCGGGGTCCATCTGGCCCACGAGCGCCCCGGGCACCAAGTGCCGAGGAAACTAGGAAGCGGCGGATGATGCAGAAAACGGTTCTGCTCGGCTTCGCTTTGCAGGTTCTGATCTGTTTTTCCTTAGCGGCAGATTTGCTTAAATATATGAAAATGTGTTTCTAATTCCCTGCGCACACACCAACTGCTGGCGGGGGGTGGGGGAGCGTGCGAGAGCTGAACAAGCCCCAGAGGGGAGCCAGGCGGTTCCAGTTCTGCAAAGCCTCCTGCTGCTGGCACGCCAGGCCGGGCCCCCTTGGCCTCAGTTTCCCCCGCTGCGCCATGATGCGGTGTGCCTAGATTCACCAGCACTCCAGGTGGATGGCCAAATAGATTCTGGGAGTTTGGAGAAATCTGGGCTAGGGTTCAGCTTTGGTCACAGGCAGAAAAAATGGGGGATCCCAGGGCACATAGAGGGGTTCTGAGTGCCGAGTCCAGCGCTAGACTTTTTTTCAAGTTCAAACTCTTTTATTATAGTAGTTTCATAAATGAAAATCAAAACAAAGAAAAATAAAGATGAGCACTAAAAATACAATGGTACATCACATAATTTCCTTCTGGGTCTATAAATTCTTCTTTTTATTGAGATATAATTAATGTACAACACTGTATTCGTTTCAGGTGTATAATGTTACAACTTGATATATGTAGATATTACAAAATGACCACTATGATAAACTTAGTTAACATCTATCCCCGCACATGGTTAAAGGTTTTGGGTTTTGTTTTTTTTTTTCTCCTTTTGGTGCTGTTTTTAAAAGAACTTAAAAAATTTTTTCTGACTGAGGTGAAATTCACATTACGTGAAATGAACCGTTAACATTTTTTGTTGTAGTAACATACACAGACCATAACATCTGCCTTTTTAACTATTTTTAAGGATCCAGTTTCAGAACATTCAGTACACTCAAAATGTTGTGTGACCACCGCTTCTATGTAGTTCTGAGACACTTTTCATTACCCCAGAAGGGAATCCCTTCTCCACTCGCGGTCACTCCCCAGGCCCCCTCCCCCTGGCCCCTGGCGACCACGAGTCAGCCTCCCGTCTCCATGGGTTTGCCTCTCCTGGACCCTTCGTGGAAGTGGGATGATACAACACGTGCCTTTTTGTGCCTGACGTCTTTCACTTGGCATCACATTCTCGAGGCTTGTCATGCGGTGGTAGGGGTCACTACTTTGTTCCATTTTTAAGGCTGAGGAATATTCCACTGTATGGCTAGACCACATTTCTGCCTCCGTGCCCCAGTCAGTGGACATTTGGGTTGATTTTGCTTTGGAGCCGTTAGGAATAATGCTGCTATGTCCTTGTGTGTGCACTTTTTGTGTGGACATGGCTCTGGGGCTACACCTGGGAGTGGAATCGCTGTGTCATATGGTAATTCCATTTTTAAGTTTTTAAAGAGCCACCAAACTGTCGTCCACAGTGGCCACACCACTTTCCATTCCCGCCGGCATGGGACGTGGTTCCAATTTCTCCACACTCTCACCAGCACGGCATATCTCCGTTTTTTTTTTTTTGTTTTTTATTATTATGGCCAACCTAGTGGGTGTGAAGTGGCATCTCCTACGGGTCTGATTCGCCTTTCTCTAGTGACTGGTTTACTGATTACTTGTGTATCTTCTACGGAGAAATGTGTATTCATGTCTTTTGCCCATTTTTTCACAGGATTGTCTTCTTTTACATGTCCTTGATGTGTGTGCTAGGTGCTAGATCTGTATCAGACATACGATTTGCGAATATTTCCCCAACTTGGTGGTTAGCCTTTTCACTCTCTTGATGGTGTCCTTTAATGCACAATATATATTTTTTTTACTTTAGTGAAATCTAATTGATCTATTTTTTTCCTTTTGTTGCTTGTGCTTTGGGTGTCGTATCAGAGAAACCCTTGCAAAGTCCAGTGTCACAAGTGTTTACCCCCATGTGTTCTTCTTAGACTTCTAGAGTTTTCGCCCTCATGTCTAGATCTATGATCCATTTTGAGTTCATCTGGGTCTGTGGTGTACAATAAGCCTCCGGCCTCCTTCTTTTGCACAAGGATAGCTAGATCCCCCAGCACCGTGTGATGGAAAGACTGTTCTTTCTCCACTCCGTGTTCTTGTCATCCTTGTGGACAACCCATGACCATCCGTGCGAGGGCGGGCCTCTGGGCTGTCCATCATTTCCCAGGAAACACTGAGTATCCCGTGCGTGGTGTATCCTCGGGTCCTCCCAGAGAGCCTACAGGATAAAAACCACTTTCCCCATTTTACAGATGAGGAGACTGAGACCCCAGCATTAAGTGGAGAGTCTGGGCTTGGACTCAGATGCCAGGCATTTAATGCGGTGCCGGGGTGAAGCCGGAGGAGGGGGAGCCCCAGTGCTCCTGCCCTCCCCCTCCCTTTCTGTCCCTCGGTCCTTTCCTCCTCTGTGTCTCCTTTATTCCCGACCAAGCTTTCAGGCTGGGACGTTAGCGCCGATGCTCAGGGGAGGGTAACGGGAGGGGTGCCCGGCCTGTGCTTCTTTCCAGTCTCAGAGTGGCTCCTCCTTAGCTTCTACAGCAACCTGCTCCCGGACCCACTCAGCAGGGCACCGGAGCCTGGGTCTCCCTTCGCCCCCCGACATATAAATGCCACTGCTAATTATCCTGCATCTCAAGTAGGGAGTGCAGGTTGGAAGGGGTCTGAGAGATTAGAGGAACCGAAATACCTAGGAGCACATGCCCGTGGGACTGATGGCTCAGGGGAAAGACGGCTCCTTGGACGGGGCTGCCAGTGACCCCCTGCCCCGACCCGAGGCCCTGAGCCCCTGACCCCCAGGCAGTCCCAGGACTCCTGTGAACACAATGGGAAACCACTAGTGACTCCAGCTCCCTCGCTTCCTACATGAGGGAAACGGAGGCCCCACAGGATGCAGTGACTTCCTCGGGCCCCCAGGGAGGGACGGCAGACCCACAAGGGTCAGCTGTAGGTCCCGGGCTCTCCTGAAGGAGTAGACCGGAGCCCTGGGGACAGGTGGCGTTCCACACCATGTTTCCGTCATGCACTTGTGCCTGGGATTTGACCTCACGGCATTTGTCGGGGGGGCGTGGGCTGCCTGCCTGAAAGCCACCTGCAGCCCACGGGGTGGGGGGGGCTCACTCTTCAGTGTAGATGTGACATAAGGTTAACACATTCCTTTCTGGGCCCCTTGGGTGAGCCTCTGGTGACACGGCTGTTCTCAGAGCTGGCTCTCCAGGGTCCTGGGGAGCTCCAAGGCCCCCATGCCAGCCTGCCCACGAGCTGTGGTGTTGTGTGCTGGGGCAGGGCTGTGAGAGGCAGACAGGAAGGGGCCCGGGACCCCAAGGTGTGGCTGCGCAGGGGTCACCTCCATTAGAGAAATGCAACCTATCTCCCCCTGCAGAAATTTTGCACATCTGATCTGCCCTCCACACCTAACCCGGGGATGCTCTAGGGCTGCCCTCCCCGGCCCCCCCAGGAAGGGAACTCGGACCATCAACAACGATCTGGCATCCTTGTCCCCCAGCCATTGCCAGGGTGCTGTGGGACCATTTGGACCCCTCCGTCCCTCATTCCAGTTCCCTCCTTCTGCCCGTGTCATTCGTCCACTTGACTCCAAGTGTCGACCAGGGAAATAAAAGGAAATGAAACACGACCAGGACATGTTCCCCCCGGTCACAGCGGAGGCTGTTGTTGGGCAAAGGTGAAAAGGAGGCGGGGAGACGCAGCCTGCGTGTAACCCTCAGGCCCCTCCCTCTGCTCCAGCCCACGTGGATGGTGGTGCCTATTTGGGGTTCTTGGGGTGTCCCCTCCCTCTGGGTATCAAGAGACAGCCAAAGGCAGGTGACAGTAGAAAGAGAAGCCAGCCGGCCAAAGGGCACACTGTCTCTGCCCCTGTCCCCACTCCAGACAGGCATCTTCGAAAATCCTCACCAGCAGCTCTGGGGCTGACACTGGGCGGGGTCTGGGCTCCCCACTGCACTAGCTTCCGGGAGCTGGGTGACCTCAAGGCAAGTCTTGGGGTGGAGATTTCCTGCCTGCACACTCCCCTCAGAATCCTACTGCATTCCTTGGTTCTGTTTCTAGCCTTTGGAACTTTTAAACTTGGAGAGTAAACCAGAGAGGGGAAAGGAGAGGGAGAGAGAAGGAAAAAACCAGTAATGTCCCAGACACGCAGGAGGACCCGGAGGGGACAGGCAAAGCTAGAGCCCAAACCCACACCTCAGCAGCCTAACCCCAGAGCAGAGGTTCCTGCCTTTGGGGATTCATGGTGCTCATTCAGGAACAGTGTGCGCATGTGCACACACACACACACACCTGCAGGGCACACATGTATGGCTGCAAATACTCATGGGGCTTCCCAGACCACCCTGAGTCCACCGGTGGACCCCTGTGGTCCGTCTGGGGGCCCCTACACTCAGGAAAACCAATGTTTGTCTTCCTGTAACTGAATGGCCCCGTTATCTGAGGGTTTTCTTGATTTTACCTCTTTCTCCTCAGAGGAGCAACAGCTTACACTTATTGAGTGCCTATTGTATACCAAGCACTCAACCTAAACAGCTCATGGAATCCTCACAGAAGTCTTATGGTGGATCCTATATTTATACCCATTTTGAATACAAGGAACCCAAGGTCCAGAGAGGTTAAGGCACTTTCCCAAAGTCACACAGCATTGAAATAGAGGAGCTTGGCCCCTCTACCCTGAGCTGCCTGGCCCCAGCACTTAGCTGCTAACCCAGCCATCTACAGCTGATATGAGGCACTCTGGGTGTCTTAGAAGGCTCCAGATGGATAGAGCTAGTTGTCATCTGTGTGCGCGCGTGCGTGCTGTGGCCCTCTGCGCTGGGTGAGCGTATGGTCCCTGTCAGCGGGAGGAGGGAGGGCAGGGGAGGAGTGAGCGATGGTGGCAGTTACGCACCCCCCCACCCCGCCCCACCCCCGCCGCCCTTTGAGACATGGCGGAGTCTGCTAATCCACTTACTTGATAATTCACTTATATCATGTCTGTTTGGCAGCGTGCACGCTCCCACGCACCAGCTCTGGGGAAGGCGAGATGGTTTTGCCTGGAGGAACCCGAGCTGTTTTTCTGGGGAAGGAGTGGGAAAAGAAATACACCCAACAATGGACAGTAATGGACCTAAAAATAGAGGGGCGGGGGAGCTGCGGGGAGGGGGAGCGTGGCGACCGCCTTCCACCCAGCACGTCTGCCTGGAACGGGCAGCCCGGCCCTTCCCACCCGGGGTTCCCCAAATATCTGGCCGCCTCTCAGTGTGGGGGATGGGCATGGAGAGAGCAGAGGTAGGAAGGGGGGAAGAGGGGCCCCGGGGCCTCTCCCCGGTGGAGAATTGTCCCATGACAGTGTCCTGGGGCCAGTGGCCCCAACCTTGGCCGCACGCTGGGAGGGAGTTTGTTCTTAGAACCCATCCTTGGGCCTGAGCCACAGGCGCTCGCTTCTTGCTCCAGCCTTGGGGGGCAGTGGGAGGCCAACCTTCCCCTCCGATGTTCTGAGCCTTTCGCTCCCAGGCTCTTAACCCCTCTTCCTTGGAGGAAGGCTGGCCAGCCAGAACCAGGGCCTTCCGGCAGCTGCTAAATGTCAAGATGGACGCTGGCTCCCTTACCTCCCAGGCTCCCCGCCGGCCCTGCCCTGCCAAGCGCATTAACTCTTTTCTCCCTGCATCTCTCCCTGTGCAAATTCTGCACAACCCGTCTGCCCTTCACTTGGCCTCACGGGGCAGGGCACTCCTCTCCCGGCCCAGTTAAACCTTCCTCCACCTGTCCACATCCTGCCCGCCCTTCATCCAGGCCTGCCGGAAACCCCACCTTCCCGAGGAAGCCTTGCTGACCATCCAGCCAGTTCCCATCCAGGCTTGTCATCTGGGCCATTTGTGGGGACCAAGCCACAGGTGGCTTTTCTGGGGTCACCTCAGAGGGCTCAGTTGCTCTCGTAAGAGCTCAAAGTGCCCGGGTTACCTGACCTTGAGTCAGTGCCTGGCCTCTAGGGGCCTCAGGTCCCTCCTCACCTATGGGGGTGACGGTGAAAGCGAGGCTCCTGGCGTAGAATCGGACCCCTTCTTCGGATCAGCTGCACCAGGCTCCCAAATCTGGCCGGGCATCCGAGTGCCTGCAGACAGGGTTGGTGGGTTGGCTGGTTGGCTTTCAATCCGGAGCAGAATTTCTGGCCTTAGGGCCCGGGCCTATTTGCCTCTTCCAGGAATTCTGATAGCAGCCAGGTCTGATGGCTGCTTCCCACGACGACTTTGCACACAGCGGGCATTCCGAAATAGTGGATGAAGAAGCGAGCGAGCAGATGAATGAAATCTTGCAGGCTCAGTCTTACCACTCCCCCCCCCCCCCACCCACCGGTTCCTGCACAGAGTGACACACCTGTCCAGGGGTGCCCAGCTGGGTCCTGGGGGAGCAGGCCCAGGGGTCCTTCCTGTCTCCTCTGCCCCACCGCTCCTTAACTCCTTGGAGACCAGGAGGGAGAAGAAACCCTTGCCGGTCCCAGCTTGCGGTTGTTGGCACGGCCGTCCCCACCCATCGCCATCCGTCTGGGTGCTGTATGGACTCCGGAGACTTCTATGGCATCCGGAGGACCCAGACAAGGGACCTGCCGAGGAGGGGAGTCACTCTGCAAGCCTTAATTAAGCGCCTTACAGGTACGGGGCTCCGCCTTCCGGGAGCACACATTAGCCCCAGAGGGTGCTAAGGAGAAGAAAAGGTGCTCATCTCCAGACTGGGGGCCGGCCTGGGCGAGGGCAGTGGCCAGGGATGCAGGCCCTGACGAAGGGACAGTCAAGCAGACACCCTCGGGCTGGAGGGGAGGAGCTCCAGACAGGCTGCCCCACGCTGAAAGCCAGGGGTCAGGCGGGGGCA
Source organism: Mustela nigripes (assembly GCF_022355385.1). Lineage (NCBI taxonomy): Eukaryota > Metazoa > Chordata > Mammalia > Carnivora > Mustelidae > Mustela > Mustela nigripes. The sequence continues at coordinate 4,079,396 of NC_081565.1, read as the reverse complement.
GCAGGAAAGGGAGCTGAGCCCAGAGGACTAACGAGGCAAGAAAATGACTTCAATAGGACCATAAAACAGTTTGTCAAGCCATCTGTGGTGCGAAAATCCCCTCCGTTGCCCCTAAACCAGGGAGTGCTCGGGGCAGCGCGTTCGGCTTCCCGGCTTCCCGCCGAGCGCGTGATTTGGAACTTCTAACCCCGGTTCTGCCTTTTGCTCACCAAAGTGACATTGGCCACGTTGCCTGGCGAGCCTGACCCCCGTTCGTCATGGGAAAAACAGAATTCGGAGTTGTGCCTTAGCTCACAGGATTGTCATGCATAGAGGAAATGAAATTTTGCGGGAAAAACCAGGATCACGATGTCCGGCGCCAATAGCAATACTCCGTGTGGAAACCGAAGGCAGGGGGAGCCAGGGGAAGGTCGGGACAGTTTGGGTTTGGACTATATGGGAAGGGGCAGCCTCTAGGGTTACTGGCGGCTCATACGGGGCGTCTGGTGGGGGATGGGGCAGCCGGACAAAAGTTAGGGGAGGGGCTTCGACCTCACCCCTCTTGGACCCGCCCCTTTCCGTGGGTGCTCCGCCCCCACCGCGCCCCCAGTCCCCTGGCCTCTTGAGGGACCACCAGGCCCCATTGTTCTGTTCTCCTGCAGGGAAGCCAAGGGCCGCTCCGGGAGAGGAGGAGGGCGCCCCTCGACCCCCACCCCAGTGTTTAAATCCTCCATGCCAATTTTTTTCTCCTCCGTGATAAAATATTCATGTCAGCAGAGCAGGCCCTCTTTGGGAAGGCTGCATGTGTCTGGCTTAGGCTTTGCACAAGCTTTTAAAGAGCAGGACGCTTTTCCTACTCTCTAAGCATTTTCTGAGTCCTGAATCAATAAAGCACTTTACTGGGCTTCTCTGGCTGCGGCTCTTCTCCTGCCGGCACCCTGCCCCCATCCTGCCCGTCTCTCTCTCTCTCTCTCTCTCTCCCCCTTTCTCTCGCTCCTTCTTTCTTTCAGCCTCGTGTCTCCCCCTTCTTTACTTCTCTTTACTTTTTAAAGAGGGATTAAATGAAAGGGTTGGCTCTTTGAGGGGGCCGCGGGAAGGGGGCGCAGAGGTCCTTGGCTGAACAGGTCGTGTCCCTGCACAGCAGGAGGAGGCCAGCGGCTGAGCCTTCCTGCTGGCCCCGGTGGGGAAGCGTTTTTTTGAGCTCTGGGCATGGGGGAGGAGGAGAGCTTGGGCGAATCCTGCTTCTCTCAGTGCTTTTTCAGATCAATTAGAAAGTGTTTACAGCATGACCAGAGAACACAGGACCAACATGTGACAGAAAGGGAGCCCGGAACAAAGAGACATGTGCAGTGTGAGCCAAACCTATTGCCAGACTTCCTAGGGAGCAAGCCGTCTCCTTTGGCCCTTCTGCTTCTTGTGGTAATGAGCCCCTGTCACTGGAGGCATGCAAGGGGCCGGGGAGCCATTCCTTGTCTGACTCAGATGCCGACGCAGGTCTGCTCAGTTACGTTCCGCCGGGTGAGGGGCTGCGGTGCAGAAGTCGCCCTTGCGGGAGGGGGGGGGGGGGCACACAGACCAGCCCAGGCTCTCTTCAGTTGGGATAGAACCTCCCACCCCAAACATTCTAGAAATTTGGCTGTGGGAAGAATCCACACATGCCAGGGCAAAACAGAACGTACCCTTTTTTTCTAATGTTTTTTTTTTGAACAGTATAGCTGTCCCCCGCCCCCACCTTCTCCGCGGTGTCAGTTAGCCACAGTCAGCCAAGGTCTGGAAGCAGGTGATCCTCCTCCTGGCATGTAGTGAGAAGGTCCCTCGTAGCCTAACGCTTCGTCCCCACGCCCACGCCCTGCCCTCGCTTCATCACATCACCCAGACATTTTATCTTCTCACGTCACAAGAGGGGAGAGGGCGGCCCAGGGAGGTGTGTGTGGAGAGGGTGGCCGCATTCACGTAACTTTTATTCCAGCATTTGGTTATGATTGCTCTATTTTATTATCAGTCATCACTGTTAACCTTACCATAGGCGTGTCCATAGAGGCAAAAAAACAGTCTATGTAGGACTTGGTGCCATCTGGGTTTTCAGGAATCCCCTGGGGGCTTGGAAAGTATCCCTTGTGGATAAGGGGGGAGACCACTACAAGAGTTTAAGCTCCTAGAGAGACGAACTCTTGTCTGGCCAACCAGAGCCCTGACAAGACGTCGCCCGAACCCTCTGACCGTTCAGCCGTGGGAGGAAATCGGTCTTTCCGGGTCTGCGATCCCGGAGAGCAGCATTGGGCATTGGCATCCCTGCCCCTCTGCCCGGGGCTTCCCAGCTGACCCTCTCCTGGACAGTCCTCCAGGGCAGCCTGACGCCCTCGGGTGGGCAGAAGGTCTTGCTGGCTGTGTCTGGTGGGGAAGCCAGAGGTCGGTACGGGACTGCGGACCCGGCGTCCGCGCTCGCTGCCGCTCCCCATCTCTCAGTAGTCCCTTGACCACGCTGTCCTCCCTGGGTGGCGCTGGGCAGGCCGCTTACCCTCTCTGAGCCGCACCAGAGCGATGAGATGGAGTGAGACGAGCGAGAAAGTGCCCCTCATGTACACTCTCGTGGGATCCAGGTGCGGGGGTAGGAACGTTTAGCAAATACCACTACGTGCAAATAGTCACTGGGGGTGTAGAGCAAGGTGGGGCAAGACCTGGTCCCTGCTGGCCTAGAGTCCAGCCCCAGTCATGGAAGGTTCTGGAAGGAGGTCTGTTGTGGGCAGGGCAGCTGAAGACCTGAGGGCAGGGCAGGTTCGGGGGGTCTAACGTGGCTCCTTCATTAGCAGATGTCCACGGTGGCTGGTTCAGAGTCGAGGTCTGGGCATGACCTGGTGTGGGGAGGCGGTGGCTGTCGCCGTGACCTCTGGATGCTCATTGCCAGGGTGGATGAGCCCGGGGAAGACCCCTCATTCAGGCCCCTGGCCTTCCCAGTGAGTAGTGGCTGGGCTGGGAAGAAACACGTCTAACAAGAAACCAAACCCAACAGCAGCAAACCCCACCCCAACAAGAGAAGCCTCCCTGGCCAGCTGCCGCTCCAGCCCTGAAGCAGCGTTCCGGTGGTTTCCGCTGATTCACGGCGGGGGTGGGGGGTGGGGGGGGTGACCTTGCTGAGGTCCAGGCTTCGGCTCAAACAGAAACCCGAAAGGGAAGGGGAGCGAACCCCGCAGGCAGAGGGAAGGAGAGAGAGAGAGAAACAGGGACGGGGTCAGTGGAACCACCCAAGGAGCGGGACGGGGAGTCTTGCGGGGCCGGGGGAGGTTAGAGACGGGCAGGGCAGCGAGAATTAGGATCTGTTCCCAACAGAATCTCGTTTCCGCTTTGTTAATAATTTATCCCCGCTGCAACTTCTCTTACCAATAAATAGGAAATAATTTGTTAGGGAGAATTCCCCTGATACCCCAGCTTTCTCCCTGGAGTAGAGGTGGGGATGCCAAAGGGTGTGGGAGACTGAGGAACGTGGGCTGGGGAGGCCAGGGACAGAGCGTGATCCTTTCATGAATGGGGAAACTGAGGTACGGATAAGGCAAGGCCCCACCCAAGGTCATACGTGGTGGTTAAGAACGGTCTCCTGTGTCCCAGCTCCATGACCCTATGGGTCAGGGAACTTGTTATTGACCTACACACTTGCCCAGGCTGGAAGAGTCCCCCCCAGAGTTCTAGAAGCATCATGCAAGGTGGAGGCTGGGGCTAGCTCAGCTACCGGTGGGCTTCCCCCACCTTTGCTCTTCCCTGAGTCCTGTTCTGCAAGAGGGAGCTGGCGGTGCCTGGATGACCCTCAGAGCCCCCTGCCCCGCGTCCCTCCCCCTTGGTGTCCCCTGCCAGCCCTCCCTAGGGCTCCCCTTGGCCGCCATCCGCCTCCCACAGGCAGATGCCTCCAGCCGTGCCGAGGTTGACGGGCTGAGCACGAGACGGTTCAGTTGGCAACTCGGCAGACAGGTTCAAAAAAATCTGTCAGCTGCTAAACTGTTCCCTGGGCCTGCCCACACGCCTGGGTGGCAGAGCCATGGGCTGTCTGCCTCCGGGTGGAGCCCGAATCTCAAGGGAGCGGCCCAGGTCTGGAGGCGGTGTGTCCTTCCCTTCTGGGTGAAGGGCAGAGTTTCCTGAATTGCCCCTGAGCCCGACTCCCCGGCTTCTGGTCCCCCCTCAGCCACTGGGAAGCAGTGTGACCTTGAGACATTGCTCGGCCTTTCCTCATTTACAGAGTATAAATGGAAGGACCCCATCTTCCAGGATAGCGCACGGGCGGGGCGTGGACCCTGCTTTCGTGCTCCAGCCGCAGGGTTGGTGACAGCCGGCCGGGACGCTGTCCCTCCACCCGTCGCTGGGGAGCTGGGACCACGCGAGGTGCTCGCCACGCAGCACCTGCTGTCGTTCTCACAAGGGCCCCAAGGAGTCAGCCTGCCCACTCCCCTGGAGTCCATCCACTCCACCAAGGTCTCCCAAGGAGCCCCTAGGAATGCCAGGGTCTTGGCTGTCGTGGGGAAGGAAGCCGATGAGGCCACTGCCCTCGCGCCGCTTCCCCTGCAGAGCAGGCGTTGAGACTTGACTCTGGGAAGCAGAGAGACTTGTACGTGGCCGGGGGGAGCCTGGAGGAGGGCTGTCCCATTTGCTTATCCTGCCACAAATCCAAGGGCCCTTCCCACCATGCTCTGGCCCGCTGCTGCACACATTCCCCAGACCCGCCGCATCGGAGCCCAGCGAATGAAATTTCATCTCGACACAGGTTAGGATGCAAGGCTCGTCCGCACAGAGCTGTTTATTCCTCTGCCCGAGACTTGGTTACGACTCTGGTGGCCGCCCCTGCCCAGGCTCCTTGGTAGGGACCCCAAGGTCCAAACAGCCAGACTTCCCCTGGGCTCGGTTACCAGCGTCCCTGCTAATAGTCAACTTTCCCACTCAGTTATATTTTTTTGCCCAGAGCTTGTCCGCACTGTTTACAGCCTGGCCTCTGACTCCCAGCTGTACCCTTTGCACAGAAAATAGCGCAGGAGCAAAAGCATTCAAGAGACCATTGAAAGGTCTGAAATTGGTGGTATGAAATGGCTTCTCCGTGGAAGAGTTCTTTCCAGGCGACTCCTGCTCAGTGTCTCCGTGGGTCTGTTCCCATTCCACTCCCTGGCGCTGTGGTCCTGGCTGTCCGCCTTCCTCTCGCCCTGCACCCCTGCCTTCACCCCTCCCAGTCACCCCCACCACCTAACGTCGCAGGTGACTTGCCTTGGTGCGTCTGCAGAGACAGGAAAGGCATGATAGGACGGGCTCGGTGTCCCCAAGAACTCCTTGGCTAGTCCTACTCTGTTCAGAGGAAGGGACGTGGGGCTGGCAGGTACTGGGATTCTCGGCCTGTGAAGAGGAGGCAATTCTGCAGCCCTGCCCCCACCCCAAGGGGCTGCTGGGAAGATGCCATGCAGAATGGCTGTGATGCGCCTCGCCCAGCCTTGGTCTGAATGCCATGGTCATTACCCACTTCTGAGCCCGCAACCCCCCAGGCAGTCTGTGGCTGGTGTGACGTCCTGGTTTTACCGTGAATGAGCCGGTTGGCCTCCGCCTTCCTTCCTCCCTTTGAAGGTTGCCGGGGGAGCTCCTGAGCTAGCGTATTGGGAGCTGCTCTGGAATAATTATTGCTACCATTTGGAGAGGTTTTCTAGGTATTTCATACACATTATATCACATGCTGTTGGATGAGAGACTACATATTCAGAGAGGTAAAGCAACTTCCTCAAGGTCACACAGCTTCAATGGATAGAGCTGAGGTTAAAACCCAGGAGTTTTAGACCCCAAAGCCAGTTTCCTTAACTGCTCCAGAACAGGGGTTCCTCCCTGGGACGATGGGACCCCATGTGTCCCCAGAGTTTGCATAGAAAATGTGGTGTGTTACATATTTCGGAGGGATAAAGTTTCAAAGATGGAATCAGGTATGGTTTTTATTTATTTACTTTTTGGGAAATATTTATGAACCGTCTAAAAAAATAATTACTGCTTTCAATAATATCAAATGTTGGCTTTGGTATCATCCTAAAAAGTTTAGGGGTGCCTCCAACACCCCTAACTTTCTCTCTGGCTTTAAGTCAGGTGTTGTCTGGATTGTGTTTCATGATTAGTCTGATCTCATGGAGATGCGTGGAAATGTGCGGACCAAGAAGGCGCGCAGCCGCGGGCCCTCCAGCCCGGCCCCTCCCTCCCCCGTGCCATCTTGAGCTGTCAGATTGAGGCACAGCTCTGGGGGTGGGGGGCTGGGGGTCAGCTGGGCTCCCAGGCCCAGGCTCCTCCTTGGGAACCCTCGCTAGGGGAGAACAGAAGGAAAGCCAGGGAGAGAGCAATGATGCTGGGGAAGAGCTGCCGTTTCAGCAGGGTCGGTGCCTTGAACAGGAGACGCACGCCGCACCCCAAAGCGGTTAAACGGGATTCCAAGATCTTGGGGCGGGAGGGCGGGGTAAGGGAGAAGAGAAACAGGAGGGCGAGAGAGAGAATTGTGCTGGCGATGGCTGGGGATTTATTTATCGTGCTCGCTGTTGATTAAGCCCGCTCAGCAGCAGGCGCGGGGCTGGTAAATACACAGGCTGATTCATTACTTTCTGACCATCTGCTTCCCGGCCCGGGGGGGCGGGGGGCCAGCGGGCCCCGCAGGTGATGGCAGCGTGGTGTCGGCAGCCGGGCCGGACCCCCGTCCCCTGGCAGAGCTGGCTGTGTCAGTCTTGCTGGTGACAGCCGGGAGCTGTGTGGGATCCCACGGCCCGTGGTGGGGACTGCCAGGAGGCTGGGCAGGGTGAGGGAAGTTAGGAAGGGGGGGTGAAGCAGGACTGGGGGAGGGGGAGGTGTGGGGGGACTCACAGCAGTCCCCACGTGACGGGAATAATACCAGCATTCAACATGAAATACAGTAATACTAATCCAATGGTCATGATATTAATGACTAATTAATGGGATGAGAGTAATAACTGTAATTGAGTGAGCGGCTACTGAGGTCCAAGCCCTATACAGAGGATTTACTATGTTGTCCCAGATAAGCACAGATGTCCCATGATGGATGACAAGTGGACTGGGTTTAAATAGGGAGTCAGGCAAGGAGGGCTTCCTGGAGGAGGTGTGTGGGGGAGGGCTCTGAAAACGCTGAGGAGGGAGAGTGGCTGCGGGAACATAAGCTCAGAGGTCAGAGGGGTTGAGGCAGCCAGAGAAAGGGCACAGCCTTCGGTGCTGGGTGGATAGGAGTTATCGGGGTGGGCAAGGCAGCTTGATGTCCGGTACCCGTGGGCTCGACACCAGGCTTGGAGAGCGATGCTCCAGACAGAGGGTCTATGGAAATCATCAAAAACTCACATGTCAGTCCTCCCACCCTGATCTTCCCCTCGCCCCAGCTTTCTAGGGCCCAGGTGGTGTCGGAGATCTATTTGCTCGGGGCTCTGGCAGCTGGAATCTGAGATCAAAGACTGCCTGACCCCTGAAGACCAGGGCGGGGCCGGTTTCCTCAGAGGCCCCTCCCCGGGGCTGGCAGGTGGCCGCCCTCCTGGCCGCCCTCCTCCTCTTCTTCACATGGTTTTCCTCCGTGCACGCTCGCCTCTGGGGTCCCTCTACAGATCTCAGTTTCCTCTCTTTCCAGGGACCACAGTGGTGTTGGGTCAGGACCCACCCTGACGGCATCTGTCGGGCCCTCTCTCCAACCAGTCACATGCCCACAGCCTGAGGTTTAGGGAGACACAATTCAGCCCCCAACAAGGTGCCGGGGACAGTGGAAGGGGGCCTGGGAGTGAGAGGAGGGGTTGCTGGATGGTGGGCAGGGATGCCAACCTAGGGGCAAACTGTGTCCTCCTGCCCCCAGTGTCCATGCGAGAGCTCTGCCGGAACTCCATCCCAAATGGCATGACCATGACCAGAGCCCATTCTGCCTCCGGACTGGGTGTCCTTCAGAGCTGTCGGCCGAGGGACTGGGGTGGGCGCTGTCCCCCACCCCACAGGCAGGCTTGCTTCCTTTAGTCACCAGGCCTGGCCTCTGCAGGCCAGTGAGCCAACCCCAGGGGCTTCTCAGCCCCTTCTCATGCGGGATGGACAGTGCAGGGTCACTCCTCTGGAGCTCAGGGAAGCTGGGACCTACAAGGTAGACCCTTCTCCCTGCTGGGAAGCCTGTGAGGACACTAGCGTTTCAGGACAGCCCCGAGGTTGTCTGGGACAGGAAGAGTTTCCTCCTCGAACACCACCTGCTGCCAAGGAGGCCTGGGCCAGTCCTGCCTAGTCCCCGGCCTCCAGCAGTTTCCCCATCTGCTGAACGAGGCCTTGGACTCGGTGGTAAAACCCTTTCATCCTGAGGTTTGCGGGTCCTAAGAATCAGCAGGCCTGGGCCAGGTGGGGTGGACGGTGGCACCACAGGGGACCAAGGACAGATCTATTTTGGTCGAGGAGGGCTTTGTGGAACCTGCCTCAGTAAAACCCTGGGCCAGCCTGCCCACCGAGGACCCCTGGGCAGCCCGGGAGTGTGTCCCCCATTAAAGGGCATCAGCGGCGAGGCTGCCGTGGTGTTGCCGGTGGGGGCCTCAGCTCAGCTGCCCCCCAGGGAGGCAACAAGACCAACCCCCACCCCCCGTGGGAGACGAGGCGCTCATCTTGGAGTGAGAGACTTTAACTCAGATCCAAGCTGTTTGTCTCTGAGCAAACCAGAGACGTGAAATATTCATCACAAAGAGATATGAGTGGTCTGGGCGCTGTGGTTCTTCATGACAGTTTTGGGTTTTTTTTTAAATTAATAGACCCTGTTTTAGAGCAATTTTAGGCTCACAGTGGTGGGAGTTCCCAGCGCTCCCCTTGCCTCCCCACTACTACTCACATTTGCACTGGTTTGGTACGTTTGTCACCGCTGATGAGCGACGCCTATAGTTACGGTCAACCGGAGCCCTTGGGTCCATCAGGGGCCGCTCTCAGTGTCGTCAGGCCGGTGGGTTTGGACCGATGCACAGTGTCCTGCCTCCACCATAACGTGTCACACAGAATCGCTTCTCTCTCCGAAAATCCCCCCGTGCTCCTCCTAGTCACCCCTCTAGCCCCGGGCAGTCCCTACACGGGTGACGTCTCTAGGCCTCCGGGTGAGTTCACGCTGTGGGCAGACTCGGGAAATGGATCTGAACCACCAGGGAGGGGAGCCACGGCGGGTGCCCGCGGGGCCCAGGAGGGGGGGGCTGCCAGCCTTCTCTGGGTAGGACAAGAGGAGAGAGAGCAAGTGTGGGCAGTGCCCTGTGTCCCGCAGCCAGCATCCACCCCTGAGCCTGCCGGGCCTGTGCCAAGCCCCGGGAAATGATTCGCCCCCTTGAGAGGACCCTATAGGCACTCAGTGTCCTCCCAGGGTGTCCCGACTGCACACGAGGCGGGCACACCACCCGGGAGGCAGAGGCAGGCCTGACTGCTATGCTGGGCAGCAGAGCGGCCCAGGTGTGGCTCCCAGCGCCTGGTGGGTGCCTTGGGTCAGGGCCCCCCCCCCCACCTTCCCGAGCCCGGGGTTCCTTCATCCGGAGCCTGGAGCCTGGAGCTAATCATCGTGTTCTTTGTTGGGGGGTGAGACAGCAAGCGGGAGAAATGAGACACTGAGGTCTATAGCTGGCCTCGCGAGCCTGGCATTGCAATGTTTGCCAGGACTTTGACTTCCTCTCCCAGGGCCACGCCTGTCGCTCTCATGCCGCTGTTTTAAGGGTCAGGAAGGTGTCTTGGTGCAGATGTTTGAAGAGTTAAGAACCTGAGTAGGAATTTTCAAAGCAGACAGAGGGGAAGGGTCCGTGGAGGAGAGGGAGTGCCATGTGCGAAGGCTCCGGAGGGCAGGGAAGCGGGGTGTGGAGGGTAGGAGTACTGGGGGGGGGGGGGGTGGGGGAGGCGGCGGGGGGGGGGGGGGGGGCTGAGAGCAGGGCCTGCGGGTCCCGAGGAAGGACTAAGGACTAAAGAGTTGCATTAAACAGGCGGGACTTTAGGAGCCACAGGGGGCCTCGGGAGTGGGAAATGGGGCAGATCACCAGCCCAGGGGAGGCTCCTGGTTCTGGACCCCAAAGCACAGGTTCTGCCTCGTGGGGTCAAAAGCCCTGGCGGTGCGCAGTGGGGGCCGGGTGGGTTGGAGGCTCCCCGGGCCCCGCCCCCGGCCCCGCCCCGGCCCGGCCCCCCGCCCCCACGCGGTCAGCGCCAACCCCTCCCGTCTGCTCCTCCGGCAGGAGAACCCTTACCTGTGCAGCAACGAGTGTGACGCCTCCAACCCGGACCTCGCCCACCCGCCCCGGCTCATGTTCGACAGGGAGGATGAGGGCCTGGCCACGTACTGGCAGAGCGTCACGTGGAGCCGCTACCCCAGCCCGCTGGAAGCCAACATCACCCTCTCGTGGAACAAGAGCGTGGAGCTGACGGACGACGTGGTGGTGACCTTCGAGTACGGCCGGCCCACGGTCATGGTCCTGGAGAAGTCCCTGGACAACGGGCGCACGTGGCAGCCCTACCAGTTCTACGCCGAGGACTGCATGGAGGCCTTCGGCATGGTGGCGCGCCGCGCCCGCGACCTGTCGTCCTCCGGCGCCCACCGCGTGCTGTGCACCGAGGAGTACTCGCGCTGGGCCGGCTCCAAGAAGGAGAAGCACGTGCGCTTCGAGGTGCGGGACCGCCTGGCCATCTTCGCCGGCCCCGACCTGCGCAACATGGGCAACCTCTACACGCGGCTGGAGAGCGCCAGGGGCCTCAAGGAGTTCTTCACCCTCACCGACCTGCGCATGCGGCTGCTGCGCCCCGCGCTGGGGGGCACCTACGTGCAGCGGGAGAACCTCTACAAGTACTTCTATGCCATCTCCAACATCGAGGTCATTGGCAGGTAAGGAAGACCTGCTGGGGGGCGCTGGGGGGTTACCTGGTCCTGGACTGCCGCCTGGCTCTGGGGATGTCAGCTGGTACTCAGGGTGGTACCTGGTTCCCAGGATGTTACCTGGTTCCTGGGATGTCAGCTGATGCTCAGGAGCTTACCTGGCTCCTGGGACATTATCTGGTACCTGGGGTGGTACCTGGTGTTACATCAGGGGGCTGTCTATGGTGGCCAGGGCTGCACAGACAAGACACATGGTTTTTCCTTGGAAGGAGGTGAATTATGGCTGATGATGTCCTCTGGAGGGCCTGGAGAGCTGGAAGGTCTAGAGAACCAGTGGAGCTGGGCAGTGTGGGCAGGGCTTGAGTGAAACCTGGGCGCTCAGGAGATGCTCTGTAACTGTCCAGCCTCTTATTGAATTGGTGCTTGTGTCTGGGGGTCCTCAGGGCTGCCCTCAGGCTCAGTGATTTTCTAGAAGGACAGAATCTAGCAAAACAGTACACTCTCAATTACAGTTTATCACACTGAAAAGACATTAAAATCAGCAACCCAAAAAGGTACGTGGGTGGCTCCTGGAGACACCAGTGCAAGCTTCCGGTTTTCCCTTCCAGTGTAATCCTGCAGACCGTAGTCAGTCCTCCTAGCAATGATGCATGATAACGTGTAACATAGCACCAGCCAGGGAAGCTTGGCCACGCCTTAGTGTCCGGGGTGTTTTGTTGAGAATTGATCGTGTTGGCATGGCTGAGTGCCTGTATGGTTGACCTTGGTCTTCAATCCCTTGACCTAGAGGCCCCCTGCCCTAAATCACATCACCACCATCAACCAAACTAATGTGTCCCAAAGCCCCAGGTAAACAAAGACACTCTGACCAGTCAAGACATTCCAACCTCTCAGAGATGACCTCCGTGGAGGCTGATAAAGGACCAAACTTGTCTTTGGCATATGCAGGGTGTGGACAGCCCACACCTGCTGAGCTAATCCTTTACTCACAGCTTTGGAGAAGAATATATCTCCAGGCCACTTTGGGTGGAGGCAAAAAACTATCTAGATTTAAAAAAGCCTTTGATCCCCGGGAAAGGTGGCAGATGATTAAGTGACTGCATGATACCTGAGTCATTTGTTCCTTGGACAGATAATGTGCGGGTCTGCGGAGACAAGAGCTCTGCCCCTGAGCCAGCTCCCTAACACCCCGGTCTGCACTCAGGAGAGGCTCGGGAAGGCCTCATCCCTGGGTCAGCGAGGGCTCAGTGATAGGGAGCAGCCCTCTGTGACGCTGTCCTCATTTGACTCTTGGACAGGCAGCCTCAGCGGTACTTGGAAACTTACTAGAAATGTACATTCTCGGGTCCCACACCAGACCTACTGCATCCTAACCTCTGGGGTGGGACCAGCAATCTGTTTTAGTGAGCTGTGCAGGGAATTCTGATGGGTGCTCTAGTCTGAGAACACTGGTGCGCCAGGTGGGAGCATGGTTCTGGAGCCAGACAGCCTGGCTGGATTCCCGGCACTGCCAGCCACTAGCTGTGAGGCCCTGGACAAGGACCGTTCTGTGGCCCAGTTTCCCAGTCTGTAGGATGGGGATGATAACAGCCATGTCCTTCTCATGGGATGGTGGTGACAGTTAAACAGGCTAACGAGGGGCTTAATTGGGATAGGGAGCTTGGCTTAGGCCATGTGGGCAGGGGTCCCACCAAGAACTCCACTGGGACAACATACACTGGGGGCATCTTTCCACAGCGGGCTCCAAAGACCCCAGGTATAGAATTGCTGATGAGAGGAAAAAGCAATTTGTTGCATGGTGTGTCTGGTATAACCCCTTTTCTGTAAAATGTATAATACACCCGTGTGCATAATTTCTACATCTTGGGGAGGCACTGGAAAGAAATCTGTCTGGACATAGGAAGAGCATCAGGGCTTCGGGGCAAAGGCTGGGAGCTTGTATGCTGACCGATCACGATGGTCCTGCCTGCAGAGTAGGGCTGTCGTTTTCAGCTCATGTTTGCATTTTATTTCCTGTGGATTCTGCGTGTGTATAACGGGGGGGGGGGGCAAGGCAAAGACAAGTGGTTGATGAGATGGTTCAGGGTCAAGGCTGGCAGGTGCACATGCGGGGTCCTGTGGTTCTGACACCTGTGACTTCTAACCCTCCCCCACTTGGGGCAGGATATGTTAAATCAGGAATGTTCTGGAAACCACCTGACAAATGGCCACTGTTGTGGAAGCTCGGGGTCAAGGTGAAGCTAGCTCTCTGATCCGTGTCCAGGCTATGGGCCACTGGTCCTCTCCGTGACCTCTGCCTGCCCGGGGAATGCAGTGACTGCTTCCTCCACCCGCAGTCCTAGCAGGCTTAGCAGCGTGGTGGGGATTGGGGATTGTGGTCGCCTTTCTGATCTGCCTTTAGCTGCTGCAGGGGGACCCCCCTCTTCAGGAGTCTGGTCAACAGCCCTCCTTCCACCTCATTGGGCGATCTAGGGCAGGTGAACAGGTCCCAGCCCGACCCCTCTGTGCCCCTCTCTGTGCCTCAGTTTCCCACTTGTAACTTGAGGACTGGGTACCTGGAGACCATGTCTCCCTGGCAGGATGGCAGGGCGGCCCCCGCTCAGCAGCTCCCAGCTCCCCTTGGCACCCAGCCTCTGCGGGCGGCGGGGATCAGACATAGTGGTGGCGAAAGTAGGGCTATCAATTCACTGAGGGAGTAAGTACTCTTCAGGCGGCTGGTTGGCAGGAAAGTGGCAGCTTGGCTTATCGATTAATTAGGTCTGGTTAGATGGTTCAGCAAACGGCTGCAACTTCCTCTGCTTTTCCTTTTTAAATTCCGGGTGGGAAAGCACAGCAGTGCCAGGAAGCCAGAGAGGGCCAGGGAGACAAGATGGGCAACAAAGGCGTATGGAGGAACCGCCCAGATGGTGCCCTTGATGTTTCTGAGTGGGCACCTGGGGAACCTGGGGGTTCTCGGGTTCTGGGATCTCAGACTGAACCGTTCTGGGATTTCCTGAGTCTCACAGCCCGAGTGCCTCCCCCTATAGCCTGCCAACAAAAGTAGCTGATACTTACTGAGCATTTGCTACAGTCTCATTGACTGAGTCTCACTGAGCTCCGAGCTAAGGTCTGCATGGGCATTTTCTTATTAAATTAATAGTCGTTTGACTCCCCAGTGGGTTATTGAATTGCTAAGATCCCACAGTCAGAGAACGTGACATTGAGCAAGCCGGACCTGATCCCCACCTTGTAGAGCCTTCCCTATAGAGACAGCACTCCGCTCTACCTCCTGTTTTCAGATGCAGAGGCTGAGGTCAGGGAGTATAAGGAAATCACACAGCTAAACTAAACACCAGACAGCTAAGGCTCAACCCAGGCATGGCCAAGCTCAAGTACATCTCTGTACAGGGCCATCTCACTGAGCAAAGCAGCTGGAGAAAGCCCAAGGACCTGTGGAATGAGGCACAAGTACAGAGCAGGCGTGAGGGGAGAGGCTTCAGCACCTTGAGGCCTCCTGCCCCACTGGCCTTGCCTCCCCGCCTTCCTGCAGGCTCCTGCCAAACAGCCTTGCCCATCCTGCCCACTCTGGTCTGGGATAGAGGGAAGGGGGGGGGTCCTACCTCTTATTCATTCCCGTTCCTGGAAGGCCGGAGGGGGCAGGGAGCTCTTTTCTCTTCCACACGCTCGGGTGTGGAAACTGAGAGCATCAGGGTTTAACTGCGCAGCAGATCCAGGGTGACATCTGGGTGGGGAGGCGCTTGATCATCCCTTTACTGTCCTTGAAGCAGAGACAGAACCCGCACCTCCGCCCCAAGTGGCCGGCGCAGCAAGGCCCAGACCCGGCCGGCGCCCCACAGGAGAGCTTTCCAAGATGACGCGTTCCCCAGACCCACCGCGATGAGCCTCGGATCCCGTAGTTTGGAGCAAGGTCCAGAAAACCATGAAGCGAGCTGGAGAGGCAGGGCGCCGGCCCTGATGAGCTCGATCTCCTTAATCGAACTGGGCCTCAGTGTTCTTATCTGCAAAGTGGAAATTCAGTAACTCCCTCACCAGCTCCGGGCGAGGATTCAGTGCGCCGGTGTGTGCGCGGAGCTGACCCAGCGTCCCCTTCCTCCCTAGGTGGCAGGAGAGGTAAGGGAGGGAGGTGTTGGGGGCCAGCGCTGCCTGGGTGGGGGTCCACCGCTACATCCATCCCCAGAAACCGGAGCTCAGAAGAGATGCAGGGAAGCATGCGTTCTTGGGTTAGTACGGTGGCAGCCTCTGTGTCTGCAGGGGCCCGGAGGACAACATCCCTGGGTGACGCAGACCCATAGAGACAACAGGGAAGAGTGAGGTCTATGGAGAAATGGGGCAAGCAGGCCCTTCGCCGAACAAGAGACCAAACATTGCCAGGTCTTCTGAGGTTGCAAGAGAAGGCAGGTAGCAGGTATCTATGTAAGGTCGCTTGGTTTTGGGTTTTTTTTTTTTAAGATTTTATTTATTTGTTTTACAGACAGAGATACAACAAGGGAGGGAACACAAGCAGGGGGAGTGTGGAGAGGGAGAAGCAGGCTTCCTGCTGAGCAGGGAGCCCAGCATGGGGCTTGATCCCAGGACCCTGAGATCATGACCCGAGCTGAAGGCAGACACCTAATGACTGAGCCACCCAGGTACCCCAGATCTCTTGATTCTTAAAATTTTGGCACTTACTTCAAAATTATTTTTGAAAACCCTGCACAGGTACAACAACAAAAAAACACTGGTGGCCCAGGGCAGCTTCTGAGCTGACCGTGTGCCCCTCATGCGCTGAGATGTCCCTGTTCTGTCCCAGCTGTGAGAGCAGAGCCTCTGTACTAATAGGATTCAGGAGGCCCCCAGCAGGGTGGGCACCCAGGGGCTGTGGCGCAGGCAGACCAGCAAAACGGTGTTGCCAGTCCCGCCTACTCTGGGTCTAGAACAGAGAGTAGATGGAGGTCATCCAGTTCTCAGCCCTAAGCCCTGACCAGGGGCAAATTGCCCTGCTCAGAAAATTCTTGGAGGCTCCAGGGAACCAGGCCAGCTAGGCCTTTATCACTGGGGACAGAGAAGGAGGAGTGAGTTCCCTGTTCCTGGAGGTATTCAAGCCCAGCTCCGTGGTGTTTGTGGGAGACGATGGAGAGAGCTCGGTGGATCACATTAAGGTCCTGTGCACCTGTTCCATACAACAATAATTAATGTTGATTAAGTGAGCAGGAGCTTATAGATACCACTTAGAAATTCACTGGGTGTTAGACTACAGGCCTTGGGTCCTCACTGCCTTTTTACCCAGAAAGAGCTTGGAGAGGGGGGAGACATTCTCTGTCCCAGAGGCAGAGCTGGGCCCGGACGGGCGCGTCTGACCCCGGACTGGCGGAGCCTCCCGGCTTCACCAGTTTCTGCTCGGAGTCCCTGGGCCGGCGGACACGCGCCTGGTCTTGTCCCTCCCCCTCTTCCTCCGTCTCGCTTTCTTGTCTTTTTCCACAAACGTCCTGTCCCTATTGATCACCCGGTAACTGGAGATGGATGGAACTCAGGATGAGAATAGAAACCTCAGAGGGAAGGTTTCTGCTCTGGGTGTGAGTGCAGAGGACAGTGGGGGGGGGGCGGGGGGTGCATCAGAGAGCGGCGCCTACCCCCCCAACCTGCGTGCCTGGCCCTCCTTCTAGACTCTTCCCCGGGCCTTTCTGCGGGGAGTGTGTGAATTCCTGCAGATGCTGGGACCCCGCTCGAGGCAGAGCAGTTTCACTCCTAGGTGTGACTGAGAAAGCAGGAAAGACGGGGGGTTCTGAACCTGCTACAACGTGGGGGAACCGCGGGGACCCGAGGCTGAGTGAGGCAAGCCGGACGTGAGCAGGACAGCTGCCGTCTCCCTCTGCTCAGACGTGGTGCCTGGAGAGGTCAGGATCAGAGCAACAGAACAGAACATAAGGGCTTGGGGAAGGCGGGGCGCAGAGTTACCGTGGAGCAGGGGCAGAGTTTCGGTGTGGGATGATGGGAATATTCTGGAAGCGGACAGCAGGGGCACTGGCCCAGTAACGCGAATGTCCTTACTGCCCCTGAACCACCTAAAAGTGGGAGAATGGTAAATTGTATGTTATGTATATTTTGCCTCGATTAAAAGAAAAAGAAAGAAAATTGTTGATCTCAGGGTCAGGAGTTCAAGCGCCGATGTTGGGTGTAGAGATGACTTAAAAACATAATTACATAGAAACCTGGGCGGGGGGGAGTAGAAGAAGGAACAGGTGGTGTGGACAGCTTCCATGTCAGACGGTCTGGGGCAGATCCCGCCCGAGCTGTGTCCCGGGGCGGGGGACACCAGCTGTCCGGGCCTTCTTTCCCACCTTGGTAAAATGGAGACAGCGACCATGGGGTGTAAGTGAGGGGAACCAGGAAGAGGGTTTGGGGCTGTGGCTGGGCCCCGGGGAGCATCTGGAAGCACCGAGGCCGGCATCGTGCCCGGGAAACGCCAGGTGGTGGGGGGCATCCCGGAGGCCCTCCCCCGCCGGGCTGTGTGCTTTTCGGAGGGTCATGCAGGCTTTGGGAGCCAGGAGCCCTGAAGGACTGGCTGGGTATCGTGTGCGGTGTGGGTGGTCAGCCTGCCAGTCGGGCCCCAGGTTCTAGGCCGTTCTCAAAGGGGGCCTGTGATCCCGAGTATTTGGAGAGTCATCCTCGGGTGCTGGTTTTTTTTTTTAAAACTGACACTGGGGACGGGGATTTCGTTAGGGGTCCGTCATGTCCCCTTAGCTGGATCTGCTGAGCTTCCTGAGCCGTCCTCCCCACCAAAGAGCAGATGTGCACAATTAGGACAGAGTTGTCTGTTTGCTGAGAACTGGGGGGAACAGGGGTTCTTGGGAGAACTGCATGGGGGGTCCCTTGCCCAGGGCAGCTCCCCTGTTCCCCGCCCAGATTTGGCGCCCTCCATGAGTACAGGGGGCAGGAAGGGCTCCTGGTTCGAACGAGTCACCCAAGATGTGGGGTGGGTTGGGAGTGGACCCCCGACAGTGCCAGGAGAACCGTGCCCCCCTTTCTCTTGCTGAAGGAGAAGGATTTCCTGAGAGTTTTCTCACTATCGTATTCAGTCATTCCACAGATATTTTTAATGCACACTTTTATTGGTGTCCTAAGGCCACCAGAACCAAGTACCACAAACCAGGTGGGCTTAAAAAAACCAAAACGTATTGCCTTGCAGCTCTGGAGGCGTGAACTCTGAAATCAAGGGGTGGGCAGGGCCACCCATGCTCTGAAAGGTGTAGAGGAGAACCAGTCCGTGCCTCCCTGCCAGCTTCGGAGGCAGCCGGCGACCGCTGGCCCAGCTGGCTGTCGCTGCGTCCCTCTGTCCCAGCCTCTGTCTCCTCCCGGCTGCCTGTCCCAGCCTGCCGTGCTCACTGGAGCTCTTCTTGGAAGGACAACAGCCCCGTTGGATTAGGGTCACCCTACTGGGTATCACCTTACCTTATGTCTTAGTCATATCTGCAAAGACCCGGCTTGCGTATAACTTCATGCAGCAGGAGTTAGAACCTCAAGAAGGGCGAGTGGGAGCAGGTGGGAGAGAGACATTGCCGGCAAGAGGACAGCAGGTGCAAAGGCCCTGCTTTCGCACGCATGGTGCCTTCTAAGAACTTCGTGTGACGTGGCTAGATTGTGTGAGTGCCCTAGGACAAGAGCAGAGGGGACGTGGCTGGATCCTGCCGGCCCCGCAGCCGTGGGAGGGAGTTGGTTTTATTCTAAGTTCCTGGAGAGCTCTTGCAGGATGCTAGGAAGTGACGTCATCTGATTTCTGATGCTTTGACATTTGAGTTGGGAAAGGACCAAGGAGTGGCAGGGAAACTAAGCAGGTTCTTCCAAGGCTGACACTGGCCGGTACAGGGTCCAGCAGTGGAGGAGGGATCTGGGGGCCGTCTAGGGATGGGGGGGCCTTTGGCAGTGGCTAATCGTGCGCCTGGTGGGGACAGGGAGCAGGAAGCTTCCAGGGAATTCCCAGGATTCTGGTGTGAGACCCTGGATAGATGGAGATTTTACCTGGTCACATGTGGACAGCTGGGAGGGACATTTCCAGAGGAGGTTGATTTTACATTTTTACATTTTACTTTTTATTTTATTGTACAGTAAAAGTCATACCTTGGGGGCACAGTTCTATGAATTTTAACACCTGCACAGATTCAGGTGACTGCCACGACCCTGTGGTGGCAGGACACGTCCATGTGCCATGAAACTGCCTCTGGTTCCCTGTTGTAGCTGCCCCACCCCCAATAAACACAGATGTGCTCTCTGTTCGGACAGTTGTCTTCCTGAAAATGTCCTATAGGTGCGGTCATGCGGGGCGTGGGTGGCCTCTTTCTCTCAGCACAGTGCCTTTGAGGAACTGGCTGTTTTGTTGCTGGGTGATGTCCCACTGTGTGCTGAGTGATGTCCCACTGTGTGCTGGGTGGTGTCCCACTGTGTGCCATCCGTACCTCTATTCCTGTGCTCATTCAGCCGTTGTGGGGTATTTCAACGGCTTCCAGTTTGCGACGATCCTGAGTAAAGCTGCTGTGAACATTCATGCAAAGGTCTCTGGGTGAACCTAGTCTTCACTTCCCTTGAGTAAATGCCCAGGCGTGGGATCACGGTGCCTGTGATGAGTGTATGTTAGACTTTATAAGACACCGCTGCCCGGTTTTCTAGAGGGCTGCACACGGGGAAGGGGGACCTGTGGCTCTGGGCCGCCCTGGAGGCCTCCCTCTGGAGTGCAGCCCAGACCGAGCCCTGGGACCTCTGGGGCTTCGAGAGATTCTGACTCCATGGGAGCCTTCGAGAACCCATGGGGAGACGGGAAGAGCGTCCGGCTGGGATGGAGCCCAGGGAGGCTGGACAGGGCAGGCCGGACACGGAGCACGGGCAGCCGGGAGCGGAGAGTGGCCAGAGGGACAGAGCCCAGAGCCAAGCAGGAGCGCGTGCCGGTGCCGCCGCCGGGGGTTCCCGAGGGAGGAGGGCGACGCGGGGGTGGGGATTCAGCAACAGGGACATCAAAGGTGACGTCCCCAAGAGCGGATGGGGTGGAGTCGGGGGACAGAAGCTGTCTTGGGGTGGGCTCCAGGGTGCGTGCCACGAAGTAAAAGAAAGAAGGTGAAGGAGGGAAAGCCGGTGCCGGGAAGACCTTGAAGAAGTGTCGTCCTGAAAGGCAGCCGGCGGGGAGACGTGGGGAAGAGAGTCCTTCCCGCCAGTGGGGGCGGCGCCCCAGTGTGGGAAGAGCCGACGAGGTGCAGGGGCTGCCGGGGGGGGGGGGGGGGGGGGGGGGGGGGCCCCCGCCCCCGGGGAGGGGGGGGAGCCCCCGGGGCGCCCGCCCGGGGCGGGCGAGTGTGGGAAAAAAAACCCACTCCGAAGCACTCGGGC
>NC_081565.1:4042042-4059135 GCF_022355385.1 Mustela nigripes | reverse complement strand
GGGGGGGGGGCCTTGCAGCTCATGTAAGGGGGAAAGGCCCACGTACGCCACCGACAGATGCAATATTTGGGTTAGAAACCTGACTTCTAATATTTCTGGCAACCAAGGATGGCCATGCCCGCGCCCCAGACCCACCCCCCACCCGCCCAGAGGCTCCAAGAGGTCCCTCTGTGGTGACCAGGCTCTCGGAGCCCAAGGGAAGCCTACGTTTGCATCTGACTCTTTCCTCTGCGAGGTTCTGGCCCAAGGCAAGTCTCCCCCGCTTGGATCCCCCTGTTGGGAGGCTCCTCCAGCGCCTGCCGGTTAGCTCAGGGCCCCACACCGCGGCTGAGCAAGAAGTAGGTGCCCTTGTTACACAGAGTAACTTGAAAACAAGGAGTCTTGTTTTCACTCACTTGAACGCAAAACTCACTCCAGGTGTGCGGCCCTCACTGGAAGTTGGCAGGGGATCCTCTGGGTCTCATCTGCCCTCCCGTGCGGTCCCCACAGCCTGGCGGCACCCCGCGGACGAACCCCGGGCCCCAGCAGGCTGTGAGCCCAGCCCCCAGTTTTGTGACCCGTGAGACTTGGAGGCGTGGGCATGGAGCCGGCGGGCCGTGGAGGGGCTGTGCGAGTCGGGGCGGGGGGAAGGGGTGGTCCGTCTGAGTCTGTTCTCAGGCCTCGGCCTCCGCAGCGGAGTGAGCAGGGGTCAATGTCGCCTGGCATCAAGCATGGGCTCGAGTCACAGCTGCTCCCTGCCCTGCACCGTGCCACGCCCCCCCACACGGGGGTGTGTCCTGCCCCACCCCACGCCCACAGGCAGAAGCCCGCTTGCCCAAGCACCCCTCGTCGCTGAACTCCTCAACCCCTGAAGCATGGCACACCTGCTGCTCACAGACTCCCAGGCTCTGGGCCGTAGGACGCCCTGAGGCCTCAGTGGGAACCTTGGGTCCCCGAGGGGCCTTGGCTCGGCTGTCTGGGACTTGGGGAGTCTTGGGCTTCCCCCCATTCAGAGTTGCCCATTCTGAGCTTGGGATCCTGGAGGCCTCTTTCCCCTCTGCGGGGCCATGCCCTCCCTCTAGATGCCTACCCAGCCCTACACACCCCTACACACCCCACTCCCGGCCTGAGCAGGTTCCTTACATGAACTCCTGTCACCCCTCTGCCCCCCAGAGAGCGACACCACCAGCGCCAGGATTTCATCTGGGAAGATGTCTGGCTTCTCTGCGTAGTGTTGCCCCTTCCGTGCAGAGGGTTTTTTTCCCAAACACAAGTACAGCTGGGTCCCTTCCCCTTTATGGCTTCCCGCAGCCCCTGTCAAGTCCGGCCCCTGCGGCTCTGCTCCCACGGCCCACGGCCCACAGGCTCTGCCCCCCTCCTCTGGCAGCCTGGGCTCTGGGTCCACACAGAGCTGGGGCCCTGATGTTGGGTCCCTCTGACTCACACTGTTCCTTCTGCCTGGAGCACGACCAGGCCATCTCCGCCTGCCCCTCTGGCCGGTTTCTCCTCGCTGGGGCTTGGCTCAGGCGGCCCCTCTCTCGGGCTCCCAAAGGCTGGAGACCTGGGCAGCCACCCCTCCATGTCCCGCTTGGGCCTTCATGGAGTGTGGCAGTCCCACTGCTTGGCCGCAGTTTCGGAGGCCCTGCATGGACACATCTGAACCCCCGCCCCCACCCCGCCCCAGGCACAGAGCTGCGTGGGGTCTGGCTTGTTCCCGCCCCCCCCCCCAACCCCGTGAGGCTGGGGCCGGGAGCCGGCTGGGCATGTTGTGCGTTTCTTGAATTCTGTCACTCATTCATTCGTGAGCAAACGCGCTCTCCAGCAGCAGCTCCTTGCCCAGCAGAAGGGAGCGGCCTGTTAGCAGCTCCGGGGCAGGGAGGCAACGCGGACACCCACCCTATAGCTGCTCCCTGCCATCCTACGCACCCAGCAGCCCCGATCACCCGACCACCCGGGCCTGGCCCTCCCTTCACGGGGGGAGGACACAGATCTGGCTTTAGTAAACGGCCTGGCCAGGCTGGGGGGCGAGGTGGCCTTTCCAGGCCCTCCCTGGCCATACCCGCTGTGTCGTCCACAAGCCACACACTCGGGCCCACCAGTTCCCTTCCACAAGCCTCTCCCGGTGGCAGGGAGGCTGCCTCTGGCTCTGTAATGGGTAATAGGATTTATCAATAGTCTGGAGGAGGTGATGTACGTTAAAGCACTTAATATAAAAGGACTTCGCACAGAAGCCCAAATTTGATTTGGCCAATGAACTCAATTGCCGGCCTGACTGCGTTCCAGGAGGAGAGCGGCAGCCGGCGGTCGTCCACAGGAAGCCGGAGCCCGCCCTGCCGCTCTGCCCTGAGGCTCCTGCCTCCTGTGGCCCCCGCCCCCCCCCCCCCCCCCCCCCCTCCCTTCCAGACCCAGCCCCGCCCCCTGCCGCTAATTCACTGGAAAAGTCCAGCATTTTACTGGGTTCCTCCTCAGTGTCCCTAGTGTGCCTCTCTGGTCCCTCGTCACCTCTTGATCCAGCAGGAGCTGTAAGCTTTCCTCCCACCATTGCTTGCTTCTGGAACGGCCGCCCATCCCTCCACGCCGGTGCGCCCCAGCCAAGCACAGTCTCTCCCTCCATCTTCCCCCCCAAAAAGGTCTATGGCCCCCAGGCCATGGTGTCCCCTTTGTGGGATGTAAGGACACTTCAAAGGATGACCTTTGGCCAGCAGCACCCTGAGACCCAGCCGTTTCCATGGCACCTGCTGGCTGGGAAGGGGTACCCCTGCCCCCGACTCTTCCAGGGAGCCCCAGCCCCCTCCCAAGGCCACATCCTCCCTCCTTGGCATGCAGAGCCCAGCCCTGAAGCCGTGAGCCCCTGAGTGCCCCTGGGGCTGTCACCTTCTCCCTGGTCCTGCACAGCGTGTGTCCAGCTTCTTGTGCCAACACGTCCGTCCACGTCCAACACATGTCAGCACAGGCTTGGGGCGAGCTTCCCTCTAAACCCTGCAGCCCACTGACATGTCTCCCAGAAAACAGAACCGTCTTTACCCGAAGGCACAGGCTCTATCTGGCAGAGAAATGGGCAGACACCACGACTGCTTCAAAATAGTCGCTTGTCCCCAACAGCTCCAGGCTTCGGGTGTCGGGAACACGCAAGTCCTCTCTGTTCGCCTTGCGTGTAATAACAGTCGGAGCAGCAGCCAACTGGGGGGGACGCCGGGCAGAGAGGACACAGCACCGAGAACCACCAGGGCCCTGGGCTCTCCCTGAGCCCCCCACTGTGTGCCCCATGGCCAAGGGGTCCCTGTGAATGTCCCGAAATCCTGGCGGGTTTGACCTTGGAGGGGAGCCAGCCCCGGGCCCCTCCTCCCTGCTGGGCTCCAGCACCCGCCTCTCTCTCTCTCTCTCTCTCTCTCTCTCATCGCCCCCACCCCCACCCCAGGAGCGATGACATCACTCTTTCCGGCTGCCAGGCGTTGACCTACATTCCTCCCGCCCTCCTGTCTGGGAGGCGCTCCAAACACCCGCTCCTCTCACCCCGAGGAGGGAAGGGCCCGCTCACGATTTTTCGTGGAGCACTGGTGCCCGGCCCGCGGCCAGATGGCGCTCCTGCCGGCAGCTCCGGGGCACCGCCCGCCCTCCCCCCGGGGCAGGGCACTGCTCTGGTCTGGCTGGGGCCGCTGGCCCTGGGGTCCCCAGGCTCATGCGGCTGCGGAGGCCCCGGTCAGGCCCTGCAGGTGGACAGGAGGCAGTGATGGCAGCGTGCCGGTTGCCTCTTGGCGGGAGGAGCAGAGCGCGGTCCCCCAAGAACTGGGTCGTCTGGGAAGGCCTTGCCATGGAGGTGAGGCCTGGCCCTGCCGCAGACAGTTGCCGGTCCCGGGGGCTCGGGGCTCTTTAGGGACTCATTGATTGGAGAAGGGGGCGGAGGCCTCGGTCTGGAGGTGAGCAGGAGAGCCAGCTTCCAGTGGGAGAGCGGGTACAGCCCATGCCAGGCCTTAAGAGGAGTCAGGGGTCGGGCTGGAAACCCATGATGCAGACCCGTACAGGAGCAGCGTGGCAGGCGAGGTGCCAGAGAAAGTGCTCCGTTAAATGTGAATTTCACAATAATAAAGAAATTTTAAGTATAAGTTTGTCCCAAATATGCCGTGGGATATACTTATACTAAAAACCTATTCATTATTTACCTGCAATTCTAATTTAATCAGGCAACGTATATTTTTATTTGCCACCTCTGTCTCCTCAGGAAAGGGTGGCTCCAAGATGACAGTGTGTATGTCCCCCCTTGGGGACCCCCCCAGGGCGTGGAGAATAGGCCAGCTGACCTGGGAGCGCTGGCCACGGACAGGCTCTGGGGTAGAAAGGACAGAGGAGGGAGGCTGTGTCAGGCTGGGCACCGGGGGGCTGCCACGTAAGGGCAAGGCCCATCTTTATTGCTAGGAACCCTCCGCTCCCAGCTCTGTGACCTCTCAGCCGCTAGCGATGTGCGCGGGGCTTGCTCTGTGTGGGACCCCGTGCTGTGCTCCCCACGTAACGCTGCCCCTCGTGCCCAGCGGCCCTGTCCGAGGGGAGACTGACACCCGGAGTCTGGTCACCTGCCACCAGATGTAACACTGCCTGGGTCTTACCAGAGCAGCCGCTGGCCCGATGCTGGGATAACCTCACTCATTCATTCCACAGACACGGAGAGCCCATGGGGGCCCCGCAGTGTGTCGGGCACTTGCGAGCAATGAAATAGCAGAATTGAAACTCTCAGATGTAATTCAACCCTTCCAAGCTGCAAAGGAAAGGTCTGAGTCCCTGAGAAGTGACTTGCTCAAGGTCACCCTGCAAATTAGGAGCCCGGCTGTGCGTCTGGATGCTGACTCAGCACCTCTCCTGCCCTGTCCTCTCTTTCTCCGTCTCTCATGGAGCTGCTCTGGCTGGGTCCGTAGACTTAAAGCCTGGGACTCTGAGATCCGGCCGGGGGTGGGAGGGGTAGCAGACCCGGGCGGGCTGGAAGTGTCCGCCAGCCGGTGGCAGGTCCCTGGGGGCTGGCCGGCCTCACGCGGTCCCTCGGTTCATTATTAAATAATGCTTCCTGACGGATGAGCTGGAAAGTGCTGTGTCGTGGGGTCAGGTGGCTCAGGGGATGGTTTTCTGGTGAGACTGATGGTTCTCAAAGGTCAAATTCAGAAAACAATTCCTTGGGAAAGTTGATCCCACGGATGCAGGAGAAACACTCAGGCCGGAGGGAGAGCAGCACCCCCAGGCCTGGACACAGGCGGGGGCCAGTGCTCGGACAGAAGGTGGGAAAGGGGCTTCTTCTGAGGCTGTGCTAGGACCAGGCCTCAGAATTGTGAAGGTTGTGGGTGGGGGCACAGCCTTGTGCCCCCTCTCCTGGCCTCGTGCGATCAGCACGTCCAGCGGCAAGAGGTGGGAAAGGGGCCGTGAGGTCCACCGCAGGCACCCGGGAGCCCTGAGTTCAAATCCCGCCTGTCCACACCCAGATGCCCGGAGTGAGTTACTGACAGGGACCCACTGGCGTCTAGCCCCTCCCCTGTGACGTGGGGGTATCGTGCTTTCTGGGTTTTCACAAGGATTCGGTTAACGATGCACATTTGCACAGTGCCTGTCCACGTAGGCGTGCCCAATAAATTATTGATATGTGCTTGCTTATTTTTTTATTTATGTCATCTCCCGCGGCCTTCTGGAATGGCGAAGAGAAACCCCAGAAGGTCAGCAAGCAGCTTGAGGGAGGGTGGGAAGGGGCGTGCCTGTGTCTGGGCGACTGCGGGTGCGTTGCCTTCCTCTGGGCCCATGTCTGTCCCACAGGCAGTCCTGGACACTCTCCAAGCCACTGTCCCCTGCCTGCTTGCGGCCCTTCTTAAAGGGGACTCAGCAGCTGTGTGGCCTTGGGCAACTCCCTCCCTTTCTCTGTGCCTCCTTCCCTTAGCTGTAAGATAGAGATGACAGCAGTATTACCGTTCGTAAGGCTCTTGCAAAGAGTTGACGTCTTCATTCCTGGAAGGATCTCAGGATCCCTGTCTCTAGGAGCTCTTAAGTTTAAGGAGTGAGGAAACCAACCGGTCATAGACCACATCTCCATTGCGTCTTACGACAACCCTGGGGGGCAGATGCCACTGCCACCCTGTTTTACAGATTAAAAACTGAGCCATGGGATGTTCCGCAGCCTTCCTAAGGTCGCATGGACATGCCAGGCTAGTGTGACCCGGGGCCGGGGCTCCCATTGTGCAATCACCAGGAAAGGCTGGAGGAAGCGGCGCAGACCCTGCCTGGTCCCCGCGGTGTGCGGTTAGTGACGTGATGTGGCAGGTGCGTCACTCCTGTCCATTCATTCATTCCCTCACTCACGGGTGACCGGCACCACCAGTCCTCAGTAGGCAGGTGACCACCCTGGGACTCCCGGGCTCCGTGGTGCCCCCACCCCTACTGGCCACCAGGGAGTTCAGGCACTGAGTGTGGCTCTGGCTTCGGGCTGCCTTGATTCGAGTTCTGGCTTCTGCCCCTTCCCGGCGGGGGGACCTCGGGCCATTCACATCCCCATCCCGGGCCTCAGTTTCCCAATCTGCTCAGTGGATATGATCATGGTGTGTTGTTCACGGGATTGCTGGGAAAGGGCGCACGGCCTTTCCCGTGGGGCTCTCAGAGCTGAGCCACGTGTCCGCCTCCTCCGCCGGCGGCCCTCTTTAAGACACAGCGTGATACGTTTGATACGATAGTAAAACACGCCTCTGAAGATTTCTAGGAGAGAGAGGATAATAAAACCCTGTTTCCTGGGCTTCGGTCACATAAGTGACCCCTTCACAATTCTCCCCAGTTATTACCCATCCAACCATTCATTCATTCATTCGCAGCCCCCTGAGATATAATTTACCACGCAAGGCACCCATTTAACGTGTACAATTCAGTGACTTCAGTCCGCTCACAGACGCACCCAGCCGCCCAGGCAGGCTTTCAAACACTTCCATCACCTTACAAAGAACCGAACCCCTCCCCTTCTCCCTCCCCAGCCCCCTGGCCATCGCTAATCTACTTTCAGTCTCTGTGGATTTGCCTAATCTGGACATTTCCTATAAATGGAATCAAACAGCCGTTGCCCTTTTGTGTCTGGATTATTTTTTGCTAAGCCTCGTGCTTTCCAGTTTCACCCCTGCCGGAGCAGGTTAGGAGCAGGTTATCCCAGTCCCGTTCCCCTTTATGGCCCGGTCAAATTCCCTTGCATGTGTTTTGCTTTTCTGTGGACGAGCCCTCGGGTTGTTTCTGCTTTTCGGCTACTGTGAAGGCAGCTGCTAGGAGCTAGGAGCGACCCCGCACACCTTCCTCCCTCGGGCGGGCGTGCCCTCCTGTCTGCGGGGTGTACACCTGTGGGCGGGATCGCTGGGTGGTGCCTTGTCCTTGCCAACACTTGTCACTGTCTGTGCTTTTGATGATCAACATAAGATACGCCTCGGAGGGCAACGTGCGGGATTTTGATTTGCTTTTGGCTGACATCTTGTCACGGTCTTGTTGGCCTTGCTTGTGTCTTGGGGAAAGGGCTTGGGTGAAAGCGGATCCTTTCTCCACTTTAAAAACCGGGTCATGTTTTGATTACGGAGGTGCAGAAGCTCACCCAGTAGCGTAGACACAAGCCGCAGCAGTTTTCTCCCGTTCTGTGAAGTGTCTTTTCACTTTCTTGATGACGGCCTCTGACACGCGCCAAGTTTTTCATTTATATAAAATCCAATGTATACATCTTTTTCTGCTGTTGTCTATGCTTTGGGTGTCTTGGCGAAGAAACCGCCGCTCTACCCAGAGTCAGAGATTTGCCTGTATGTTTCTGTTTTTCTTGTTTTAGCTCTTACGTATATGTCTTCGACCCGTTTTGAGTTACTTTCTGTTTGTGGTGTGACCTCACCCTCGTGCATGTGGACGTCCCGGATTATTAATTTCCTTGCTTCAGAGTTGCTTTAAGTGAATATGCCTTATTGCCTCACCTGGGCGATGATACGTTTAAGATCCCAGGTCTGATGCGTTCGTCACTTAAAAAAAAAAATACTGTGTTCAAAATAAATACAAACCCCGAAACTGCCTTATGGTTCACGCGTGCCTCTCCCACGATCACGTCGTGTGCTCCACGGGGGGAGACCGCACCGACGCTGATGCTTACTGGGGTGAGGAACAGTGTAACAGGGGCCCACAGAGCTGGGACCGTGAGAAGTCCCCTGCACAAGTGACATCTGGTCTCAAACCTGGCGCTTCCCCCAGTGGTGAGCTTTAGAAGACCGGGGCAGGGCTCGGCAGCTGCTCCAGGTGGAGGGAACAGCGTCTGCGGAGGTCCAGAGGAAAGCAAGCTCAGAACCCAGGATGGATGGAGATGGCGAGGGAGAGACAGAGACCTGGAGAGACAGGGAGAGATTCGGAACTGCCAAGCCCTGAACAAGGGTGCGCACCTGTATAAACACAGAGACAGCGTCTCCCAGTCCTTCCTGCAAAGTCAGGAAGTCTAAGAAGCAGCTCCATTGATGGGGTTCCGTGTCTGTGCCAGCCCTGGTGAGGCTTTCCCCCACTATGTGGGCTTCTCCTGGCAGCCATGCCCAACGGGGAACTTCTCTCCTTGGGGGAGGAGGCACCGAGCTCATTCCAGGCTCAGCCAGCAAGGGTGGAGAAGCCAAGACACCCTCTGGGAGCGGAGGCCTGTGGGAGCGGAGGCCTGTGGGAGCGGAGGCCTGTGGGAGGGCCTGGCCAGTATGGAACTGGGGCAGAGCCCGGGTCAGGATTTGGGTCTTGAGGAACTAGCTGCGTGGCCTCGGCTTCTCCCCAGCCTGGGCCCCACGGGCCTGTCCAACTCTGACACCCTGGACTCCCCGCCACGATCACTACAATCTGCTTCTCTGATTCAGCCAGTCTTTATGCATTTTTAACAAGCCAAGGTCAGTGTTATCACCCAAAGTTGAGATGGCAATCTTTTCTTTATGTAGCTGATCTCTAAAAATATCCCATCTTTGGGCCAGAGGCATGGAGTATGTTCCTGGTTCCACACAGCTGGGGGGTTCCTCTCCAGCTAGCTCAGTGGGATGTTAAATAGGAATTCAGAAGGGGAAAAAAAAAATCTGAGGTCAAATTCGTTTTGCAAACAAACTTCTGTTAGACAAAGTCAGACAGGTTTCTTTCCTGCAGGACTTGTCAGAGCCTGTGATCTGCTAATGGGCACTGTGGGTGTGGGGGTCAGGGAGGGGGGCGTGAGGGCATTAAGGAAGCATCGTGTGTGCTGACCAGTAAGGTTAAGCACAGGACCTCTCTTTGCCAAGGACTAGCTCTGGAGTCCGGTTGCCCAGGAAAGAAGCGTCACCAGTGCCAACAGGTGCCAGCCCATCCCCCAGTGCCTTTCCAAGAGCCGGGCACACGGTAGGCCCCCTGTGCTTTTGCGGCCACAGATTGGAACTCTGAAAGAGTGAACAGGCTTCTCCATGCCCCATGGAGCCCAGGTCTGAGCTGCAGTAAGTTCTCGAGAGGGTCAGGCCTGACCGCCTGGTAGAAAATAACATTTGCCATCTGCTTCTAAACCTAAGACCTGCTCATGATAGAGCCTGTAGGAAATGCGCAACGACCAAGAAAAAAAGAAAAGCCACGAATCAGCCCATCTCCTCCCAACCTAGGACAACCACGCTGAAGCCCAGTTACGTTTTTTTCCTGGTGATTTGGGGGTGGATATATGTATTTTAAATGTAACAGGAAGAGATACATGTTAGCGTGCCTGGGCTCACCATGGCTGGATACTGCAGACTGGCCTGACTGGGGGCCTCCATGACTCCATCCGAGCCCAGGCCTGGGCTCTCCGCCTCCAGTCGATGCCCAGCTTTCTCCCTGACCTCCCCAGCCAGGCTCTGGCTCCCCAGGTAAATGACAGAAACAGTGGGTCAGGGCAGACCACCTCCAACCTCCCAGTGGCCTCTGTGTCCTGGCCTGGCCCCCTCCCACCGCTGGGCTCCCCTCAGACCTCAGGGGTAGAACTCTTCTCGGCCCTAGTAGGGGCTCTCCTCCTGTTCTTGCCTCTTTCCAGGGGGTTCTCTCCTCCTTGTCTGGCAAACTCTTGATCCTGCTTCAGGCCTTAATTTTAAACTTTTCTTCCTGGAAGCCTATGCTGTTCCCCCAAGACTAAGTTAGGACCCGCCCTTACACCCTCTCCTCTGTATGGTGCTTAGGCACCTGTAACGAGTGCCATGAACTAAAGATTGGCACAATGACTATTGTCAAACTAATAGACGTCATGTTGGGGAGAGGGTCCCCGATACCCGGTCTCCGTGAACATCCGTGAACACGGCCCTCCATCATTACTGCTGCGCTAGTGGGATCATTCGCTACAGGCGATGAGCAGTGCTGTGTTACTGGGAGCCAGAGCCCACAGGCGCATCGGGGTCCCTCTCAGGGTTGTCAGCTCTGTGGGTTTGGGCCAATGCACAGAGTCCTGCTGCCACCATGACCTTGTCACACAGAATGGCTTCACTGCCCTAGAATGCCCCCTGTGCTTCACGGATTAACCCAATCGCTGGTTTCATCATTCCCCTACTAGACAGACTGTATACTCTGCGGGAGCGGGGACCCCCCCCACCCCCACTTTGTTGGTCATTCCACGATCTGCTCCCCAGCCCAGAGCCTGGCACGTAGTTGGTATCCGATCTCTATAGTTTTTGCACATTTTAACAAAAACAGGATTCTACTAAAGGACGTTATTCTGCAAGTTGCTTTTTACAAACATGGACAATACACCTTGGAAATCTTCCCGTATCAGAACCGAGAGCCCTCTGGCTTTCTTTTTATTCCGGAGGATTTCCACCACGGATGCCAGCCGAGGACCGCCATATACCTGTCCCCCCGAGCCAGGGAGCTACCAACCCGTGGTCTGTCGGGTCTCATCCCCATCTCAGGCCACCTTCTTCCTTTCTGTGTCACTCTGAAGCAAATCCCAGAGCCCGGTTCACTTCCTCTGTAAGTACTCCAGTGTAGATCTTGAAAGGAGAAGGACTTTAAAAAATGTGACCAGTTGGGGCACCTGGGTGGCTCAGTGGGTTAAGCCGCTGCCTTCGGCTCAGGTCGTGATCTCAGGGTCCTGGGATCGAGTCCCGCATCGGGCTCTCTGCTCAGCGGGGAGCCTGCTTCCTTCTCTCTCTCTCTCTCTGCCTGCCTCTCAGTGTACTTGTGATTTCTCTCTGTCAAATAAATAAATAAAATCTTAAAAAAAAAAAAATGTGACCAGACCACCATCCCCGCATCTAACCAGCGTTAACTTAAGGTCATCAAATACAGTCATTCTCCGTATTTCCGATTGTTTCATGAACGTTTTATTTGAGTTTAGAGGCTGTTTGAATCAGGATCCGGATGCCCGACGCCTGCGAGGCTTCTCTTGGTGTGGCCCCCCCATCAGTCTTCGCCCCCCACCCTTCATCGGGTAGAAATGCTGGCTGGCCACTCCCGGAGACCCCTCTGTCCGGGCCGACTGCATCCCGCTGCTGTCGTGTGTGTGTCTCTGGCCTCCGTATTCCCTGGGATTTTGTAGACAGATGCGGAGGCCCCATCAGATTCCAGTTCAGCGGGCTTGGGTGAGACCACGTCGGGGTGCCGTGTGTCCTTCCGTCCGTCGGCCGTCGGGTGCCGTGTGCCTTCTGTCGGTCGGCCGTCTCTGCGAGGTGGCGGCGGCTGTGGCTCCCAGCCTGGAGCCGTTGGCCGGGGCAGGGCTGCTGCACAGCGACCTCCCACTCCCGCCTGCTTCGGTTACTAGCGGGGACGCTTCTATAAAAAGAAACACCCCCCATCCACAGTTCGTTACGCGGGGGTACAGTTTACACAGGACACACAGGACACGCTGGATTCTCTCCCTTTATTTACTGGATTTCAGAATAATGAGTTGCCTATAAATATTTGAATGAAGGAATGAATAATACATGTGTGGACAAACCCACGGGGTTTGGGAGTAGGTAGGGGTTCTCTCCATCTGCCCTCAGGGGTGTGGGTGTGGGCCGAGGCTGAGAGTTGAGGGGCGGCCGGGGGCTGGGACCGGGTCTGCGAGGGGAGGGCTGGTGAGCGGCTTTTGCTGCCTGTCATCCTGCCTCGGTGGAGAGCAAAGGTGATTAGGACACAGCGTCTGGGTCAAGGTCACCCTGCCACCCGCCCTGGGACGGCGGAGAGCGCCGCAGGCACCAACCCACCGTGGGGTGGACCCGTGGCGGGGGGCTCCGGGCGCAGCTTTAGCCTGGGAAAGGGTGGATCAGGTGCTTTCTGAAGAGCGGCACGATCGGGGAGTTTTTGTCCCAAAGGAGAGTCCCAGCAGGTTGGACGGGAGGCCCCCACGTCACCCTCCCGTGCCTACCTGTCCAGGATTCACGGACCTCTCTGGCCCTCTGGGTCCCCCCTAGGTGCAAGTGCAACCTTCACGCCAACCTGTGCTCCGTGCGGGAGGGCAGCCTGCAGTGCGAGTGTGAACACAACACCACCGGCCCCGACTGCGGCAAGTGCAAGAGGAACTTCCGCACCCGGTCCTGGCGCGCCGGCTCCTACCTGCCGCTGCCCCACGGCTCTCCCAACGCGTGTACGTACCCCCTGCCTGACCCCGGCCCAGGGGTGGGGGGCTGTGGTCTCCCCCGCTCTCCACCCCAGGGGCTGTGGGTCACACACACACGCATGTGCGGATACCTGCGAGCGTACGAGCACGCACCTGTGCAGACGGGCGTGCCAACGTGTGCCAACGTGTGCACAGATACAAGCGTGCACACTCACCCTGCCCCCCGCCCCCCCCGTTACGAGGTGCCCCTGTCCCCTGCAACACCTAAGCCGCCCTTCCCACCCCAGGTGCCAGGGGAAACCCCAGATGAGCGGCTCAGCGTCTTTCCTGCTGTCCTTCCTCTGCCTGGCCCTGCAGGCTGGAGAGACAGCACGTGGGGTGTTGGCAGGGGGTGGGGGGACCCTTGCCTCCAGGCTGTGGTGGGCAGCACCGTAACCAGCTTCCGGGGCGTTTACAGCCTGCCACTCGGGCGCCGCATGCTGCACGGTCACCACACCCTCGACCCTCAGCGTCACCCCAGGAAGTGGGTCTCTTTTATCCCATTTTAAGGAGGGGTCCTTGGAGGCCCTGGCCCGAGATCCCCACAGGCCTCTTTTCTCTGCCTCTGTGCCAGGGCTAGGGTGCACCCAGACGTGCCTGCGTCGGGAACAGCCCGGGGAGGGCCACTCATCAGGGCCCCCCCCCCCCAGAGTCCATGGATGTTTTCATGAAATCACAGATCCCAGGGCGCCCCTGAGCTGCTCTGGGGAGGGGCTGGGGCCCAGCCCCAGGGTGGACTCTCCCTGGCCGGCCCCCAGTGACTTGGCTGAGGTCCGACACTTGCCCAGCTCCCTGACAGAGGCGACACGGAGCTCCTCCCGTAGCCCTCACAGCTGCCCCATGGGCGGAACGAGTACCCCCCACTCCCCAGATGGGCACACTGAGGCCCAGCAGCCCTGGTCCAGCAGCGAGCAACTGGTTTGGGCCCAGTTCCCAAGCCAGAGCAGGGCGGCCGCCCCCGGCCCCCGGCCCCCACCACCGCCTGGGCATCCTTGTGGGAGCCCCTCCACTGGCACCCTCCCTCCACCGATGTGAAAGATTTATGTGACTTTACGCTGATCAAAGCTGAAAACCTCACAGCGAGGCCGTGACAGGCATGTCGTGTCTGGGCCAGGCGACAGGCCTTTGAAGGGGTGACGTGCCAGGCGCTCACGGCACTCTGGGCCTTCAAAGGCACCCAGAGCTCTGGGCGCTGACAGCCGCCCCGCCCGGCTCCCTCCTCGCCAGGTGCCGACCCATCTCTCTGTTGGAGCCATTGCCTGAGCCCTTTCTTTAGTGGCTGTCACCTCCCTCCCCGGCAGTCTGCCTCCCCTCATCTGTCCCTCTGGCCTCCTCCCCCTGCTCTCTGCCCCACCTCCGGGAAGGATCTGCCGTCTCCTGACGCTGGCAGGTGCCCAGACCCGCTCGGACCGAGGGGGCCACCCTCTGTCCAGCCCGCCGGGGGCAGACATGCACCCGCACACGTAGACCAGGCTTTGCCTCTGGACCCTCACCCCCCTGTCCTGCAGGGGCAGGCCAAACCCCTTCATCTGGGGGACCTCC
The DNA here is from genome assembly GCF_022355385.1 of Mustela nigripes. Classification (NCBI taxonomy): domain Eukaryota; kingdom Metazoa; phylum Chordata; class Mammalia; order Carnivora; family Mustelidae; genus Mustela; species Mustela nigripes. The sequence goes on along the minus strand of NC_081565.1, from coordinate 4,045,064 downwards.
TGGAGCTGGTTCCTGCTTCCCCAGAGTCCCCGCCTTTCCCGGGAAAGAGGGGTTTCTCCTGGAATCCCCAGGAGCAGAGATGAGGCCCGCAGAGCTGCGTGTCCTCAGCCTGTCCCTTCCTCACCTGCGACCCCCCCTTCTCTAGGACAACAGGAGAAAACAGCCCCAAGACACAGGCAGAAACAAGTCCCAGCTTAATTTTGCTCCCACCGTGTCCCCATCTCAGGCGATGGCACCAACACCCAGAGGGCCAAGCTGCAAGTGTGGGGGTCCCCAGAGGCTAGCCCTTCCTCTCCACTGCCCCCACCTGGTCTCCGTACCCCTCCCGTCGGGGCCCCGCTACTCCGTCCTCGCCGCAGGCAAAGGGCTTTCCCCACCAGGGTGCCCCGCCCAGGGCCCTCAGAATCCAGTCCTAACCCAGTCCAGCCCCTCATCCTCCCAGGCCGCCCTGGCGTCCTCTGGGCTCACTCTGGGGAGGCTGTGCCTCACGTAGCCTGCGTCCATACACCCCCCGTGAAGGGCCTCCCAGGGCACCGAGGGGCGTCCTCGTCCTCTGTCGTTCTTCAGGGACACCCCGCCAGGGAAGCCTGGCACAGCTCCTTCCTTCTGGGACTGAGGATTCTTACCCCCGTCTCCTTTCCTCGGGCATTCTTCAGCCCCCGGGGCATGGACACCGGCCACTCCCAGCTCTGTGGCCTTGGGCAGGTCACTTTACCTGGAGCCCGGTGTCCCAGATCTGTAGAGTGAGGACACCGAGGAGCCCCCGTGGGGTTCTGCATGGGGCCACGCTCAGCACGTGTCAGCCACACGCGGCAGCTGCCACGATTCTCGTTTCCGCGAGTCCCTGGTCATCTCCGCTTCCCGCAGACGGAAGCACACACTGTGGTTTCTGCCTGGAGGGCAGTTCCACCAGGGCCTCCGGGAACCCCGCCTGCCCCGGCCGCGGTGGCACCCAGTCCTCCGGCACCCCGGTGCTCCCTGAAGAAAGGCACCCCTCCTCCTTGTCCTGCACAGGAGGGCCTGAGAGTCTAACCTCAAAGACGAGTGCACGTGCTGCCCCCAGTGGAGTGTCTGACACTTTCCAGCAGGTCCCCTGGGGGTCGGTCCCAACTCTGAGACTCAGCTTCTCCATCTGCAAAATGGGCAAAGGGGGCCCCTCCCCCTCAGCCGGCGGAGGATGAAACCGGGTAGACAGAGTCAGTCCTGCATGAGTCTCCAGGCCTCCCTCTCCCAGCCCTGTCACCGCCCCCCCCCCCATTTCTCCGGGAGGCCCTGTGACCCTCCTTCTCTCCCCCAGGTGCTGCTGCAGGCTCTGCTGTTGGCAGTAAGTACGCGCCGGTCCTCCGAGGGCGCCCCCAGTGCATGACTCCAACCACACCCCTTCACTCGTCACCTCTCCTGCTCCCTCCTGTCCCCACCCCCCCAAGCCCCCTCACCGCCACCCCTTTCCCCCCGCACCCCGGGCCTGTGGCCCTCAGCCAGCGCCCCCACATTTCTCTCCTCGAGCCTCCTGGTCAGTGCTGCTTTGGAAAGGGCCCTGCAACCCCAGGGTGAACTCCCCATGCCTCCCGCTCCTCCAGGACAAGAATGGGGGTCCCTTCTCCCTGGCCAGGGGCAGAAGTGCCCCCTCCCGCAGCCCGACTGTGGGGTGTGCCTGGCTCAGGTAGTCTGCACCTGTGTGCCTGGGAGGCTGGGGCAGGTACGCCGGGGTCCTGCTGCCTGCAGGCCCTCGCGGAGGGGTCAGACTGTGGGAGGGAGGTGGGGCGTGGGCACCCACGGGCTGACGCGGCATCAGCAGGCTGCGGGCTCTAAGCACGGTGCTTCCCGGACCGCCCCGCCATGGGCTCTGCCACCAGCTTTGAGAGTCAGCAGGAGAGGACTCGCCAGGGTCACAGGGGCTGCCGGTGGCCCACGTCACACTTCAGACATGCTCGAGGGGGGCCACAGCCCACCGTGGCCTGCTCCCTGCTGGGATCCTGGGAGCAGAGACGGTGCCAGAGGGAGCTGGAGCCCGGAGGGGATGCTGGCCCACTCGGTGAGGCCAGAAGTGGCCTCTCTGCAGCGCCCCATACCTGCCAACTCCCCACCCTCTTGCCTTTCTCGTCTCTTGCCAGGCGTCGGCAGGCCCCGGAAAGACCCTGTCCCCAGAGCCCCTGTGGCCACTGTGGCCCTGAGAGGGGACCCCAGCACTCCCGCCCCCTCCACTTCCACCGGGCGGGCCCCGATGGCCCCCAGCACCCCACAGCCCACAGGTGGGTGCTTAGGGACAGCCCGGCTGCCCTGCTCTTCCCCACGTCCCGCCGCAGTCCCCAGCCCCGTGTGTGATGTGTGCTGCTGTCGGTGTCTGCCGTGGGGCTTGGCTCTTAGAGCACGTTAGACCCTAGAGCCTGAGAGTGTGGGGCTGACAGAGGGCGCCTGGTCCCCCATGACTGGGCCCGAGCGAGGGGATCTGGGGCTCCCTTCAAGCCCCTCGATGCTTCTTCCTCCTGCCTCCCACAGCACTGGTCAGGCGGGCCCCGAGACCAGCATGGCCGAGAGGACAGAGTGACCAAGGAAGGGAAGGTGCCTGGTGGCACTGAGGAGCTCTCCCAGGAGATTTTCTGTCTCAGTGCTCCGTGGAGCTTGCCCCCGCCCCCCGCCAGGGCCCGCTCTGTCCCCACATCTCAGCACCAGATCCCCTGGGAGTGGGCAATGTACAGTTAGCCAAGAAGGCGAGAGACTCTGGTCAGCAATGCAGAAGGGCACCTCTGGGCCGGGGGTTTAGGAATGGGCCTGCCGAGCTTTTCGGGGCTGAGTGCGGGGGACAGGGCCAGCATCCTCTCCTGCCCCTCCTCAGCCACAGCAGCCACCCTGTGGGGTCTGCAGCCACAGGCAGGCTTGGAAACGCCTGCTCGCTGGTCCTAACTCCCTTCCAAAGTTGGGTGGGTACATACTTGAGGCCTGGGGTGCTGGGTGGCCCCCTGGGCTCACCTGTCTCCACCCACTGCAAATGCTGGGCGTCTGAAAGGACTCGTCCTTCCCA
>NC_081565.1:4035158-4042032 GCF_022355385.1 Mustela nigripes | reverse complement strand
GAGGGTGCCGGGAGGGTGCCGGGAGGGTGCCGGGAGGGTGCCGGGAGGGTGCCGGGAGGGTGGGTCCAAGGGGATTCTTCCTGGTCCCAGCTGGGAAGGGGCGTCCCAGCGAGGAGGAGATGGCAGGGGCGCGTCACTGTTTGGGCAGAGCCGTGACCCTCCCTCTCTCTGCGCACGGACCAGGGGAGGGGCAGGCCACACCTCCGATGGGCAGAGACCCCTCCTTCAGCTGGGGGAAGAGATCCACGCTCAGCCTCGCCCCCTGCCCACCCCTGCCCCCGCCCCCAGCCTGGAGTGGGGCTCCGCCCTCTCCAAGCCTGGCTGAATGCCCTGGAAAAGTCCTCGTTCCAGAGCCATTTGCCTACGGCCTCCCGGGAACCCGGAGGGTGACCAGCCCCGCTCTTTTTACTTCTGCCCTCCTCTCTTCCGCATGGGAGGCGTTTGCAGGAGGCAGGAGTAGCCGGGGGACTCAGGGATTTCGGGGGAACTTCCTGCCCAGGGATCTTCTTCGGGGTGAAGAATGGGTCCACGCTGACAATTCCAGGGCAGAAGCTGGCCGGCCGCCTGATGGTTTGTGCTGAGCCTGGGACTAGCCGACGCGCGCGGGGACCAGACTCGCCGGGGTGGGTGCCGCGTCTGCGTGCGAACAGCAGCCTGTCTGGGTGGGAGACGCACATGCACACAGGAACCCTGAATCCATTTTCCGAGCTGCTTCTGATTTGGGGCAAGCGGCTTAGGGTAAGAAAGCGGCACTGCTAGGAGGTGACGAGAGAGTCCAAGACTAGGGCAGTGAGCCGAGGCAAGGGGAGCTCGAGTTGTGAGGGTCTCCAGGACCCAAGTGGCAAGAAAGGGGCTCCTCAAGCCCTCAGTGGGTCGTGGTCGGCTTTGCCAGCTGAGCCCAGTGCCAGGCGCAAGAGTGCTCAGAGGGGAAGGTGGTTCCAGCACAGCAGACAGACAATGACCCCAGCAGCCCACGTCTTGGGAGCCGTCGCTCCTCTTAGCAAAGGAAGTCTGTGCCCTGGGCCCCATGTACCCGGACCCCCACTAAGAATGACAATCGGCCCCGCTGGCAGAGTGTGGACTTCTCCTGACTCACAGCTCTGAGGATTAGGGCCCTTCACGGTACGTAAATGCAAGTCGGTTAAGCTGTTGCGAAAGGAAGAGGCAGCTGCTCGCGGTAACAGGGTGACAGCGGCGCCCAGGCAGGATCCAAACTCAGGGCTGGCTGACCGCAGAGGCCGGCTTCCGGGCCCCACCACCCAGCGCTGCCACCCCCAGCCTCAGAGGCCAGGAGCTGGCGCGGTCTCGAAGACGTGGCTTGCGCGCAGCTCCCCAATTCCAAAGGAGCAGACGGGTCCTCCATCTGGCCTGGCACGCGACACGGGCCGTTGTGAGAATGCTCTTCCCGCACACCTGAGCATGTCCCAGAGAGCCCAGCCGGGGGTCTTTCTGGCCCCCAGATCCCAGCCCCCATGTGCCTCCCAACAGGTGCTTCAGCCCTTTGGCCGGAGTCCAGCTGCGCCTGTGAACCTCGGGCCCAGATGTTCCCCCTCCTGCCAGTGTCAAGCTGTCGGCAGGGCAGGGGCTGCGGGGCAGGAAAAACTGCTCAAGATGCCTAATCCTCGCCCACAGAGGGTGCTAGGAGAAAGGCTCCAAAGCAAAAAGCCTTCGGGGCGGGTTTTATTGTGGCTCTAATTAAGCCCTTGCCAATTTGGGTCCTGCAGCCTCTTCTCCTCATTGAGCACCATATTAATGTCAATTTGATGTCCAAAGGCTCCGGCTCCCAGCTGGAAAGTCTCCTGCACTTTTTAGCTGGTAGATTTCCTTTTTCTCCCCCAACCGGCATCGTGCGTAATCCCTTTAAGAAGCGGAAAGAATCCGATTTCTCCCCTGTCCCTCTGGGTTTGTCCTTTGAAATTCAGCTTGGGCCTTGGCCAGCCCAGCCTGCTTCCCCTGCTTTGTGTCCCCGTTGGTCCCAGAGGTAGGATCTATGGCAGTGGGGTTTGCCTCGCATTGGGGTCCCTGGTGAGAGTGGGTCCTAACCGTGGGTTGGGGAGGTAGGCCAGATGGCGGAGGGGCTCCGGGCCCCGCATTGGTGTCGGGCAGAAAGCCTCCAAGGACCCTTCTGGACACGTTTGATGACACATGTTCCCCTTTGCAGCCATTAGCCAGGGACTTCAGCACAAAGAGGTCTGGGCCCAGACACGGAGCTGGATCCAAGTCTACCCCCTCTACCCCCGGTGGGAACAGGGACACATAGGGAGAGTGGAAAAGTCGTGTAAATCAGGAGGCCCACTGAGGAAAGGGCAGCCAAAAGCATGCTCGGGCTCCCCCCGTCCCCCTATCTCGCTTCAAGTTCACGTGTGCCCTCCATAAGCTGCAGTAGTGTAGACCCTGCCTCTCCAGTAGATTTGGACCCAGTTCTAGTTGGCCAGTGTAGACAGAGCCGCTTCTTACCAGGCTGCTGCTGCTGCTAAGGGTGTGTGATGCCTCAGTGTGTCTCCAGGACCCCCCCAGCCCCACCCTGTCCCATAACTGAGTTTCTTCTTTTCTTTCCCCCAAGAGCGGATCAGGCCATCTGCCGCTGCTCCCCTTGGGGAGAGCTCCCCCTGGCCCCAGACGCCCTCCAGTGCAGAAGGTATGGGGGGAGGGTCTGCACGGGCATTAGACACCCCTGAAAACTCCTTAGACCCCAGGCCCCTCCCTCTTTAGTGGAGGCAGCAGGTGTATGTGGTGGGACTCAGGTGGGGCGGGGGGTCCGTGAGAGCTGGGGGTGGGGCTTGGAGCTCTACTTGCCCCCACTTCAACTCGCCTTAGAGATGCCCAGGGTGATACCACCAGACCCAACGCCTATTCATCCTTCATTCCCCTCAAGGGCTTTGGAGCTGAGTGGAGACTCTGCCCTGAGAGCAGGAACCCTGTCCTGCCACTGTCGGTCCCAGAACCCCCGGGGGCAGGGTTGGAGCTCAGAGAGAGTCAGGACTCCTACAGGAGCCGGGTGGAAGTCAGACCCAGACAGAGGGGCGGGCTATGAGCAGATGGAAGAAGATAGCACATTCCAGGCGCAGGGCCAGTGAGGGCAGAGGCATGGTGGTGGGGTGGCCGTGAGCAGGGCAGGAGGCGTAGTAGAAGCTACTGGTACCTAGTTGGGCGCCTCAGTCTCCTGCAGCAGTGGGAGGAGACACACGTGGGCTCATTGGTGGCCAGAAATGGACACGCGCAGGAAGCACACAGGGGCTTGCCCGACTCTCCAGGAAGGGAGGCTGTTCCCAGCCCAGCTCACCTGCTCCCTGGACATCAGTCCTACTGCCTGCTTAGACAACAGCCAGCCCCTCCGTGAGCAGTGAGCAGGGTTCTCGGCGCCCTCTGCTGGCAGGCAGTTCTGGAGCTGGATCCACACTAGGTGAGGGTCTGCAGGCCCCTGCGTCCCGCATCCTCCCTGGTGACGGAGACCCTGGAGCCTGCCCTGCCCTGCCCTGCACCGCCTAGGGCGCCGCAGGCTCCCAGAGGAACGCTGAGCCCTCTCTGCTGCCTGGCCAGCGTCCTGTTCACTCACCAACATGTGGCCAGGTCCTGGTGGGTTCTGATGCGGAAGGCGGGCGCCGTCTGGGCTTGCGGCTCGGCTCGCAACACCGCTGAGCAGGGAATCTGGGATAGGAAAGGACTCACTTTGGCTGGAAGAGGGGGGATGCGTCAGAAGGGGAGTTGCCAAAGCCTTGGACACCAGGGCCACTCTCTGGATGTGATGCTCGCGGGAGTTTGGAGAAGAGAGGATCTCCTCTTGAGGATCTCGATCGATGCCTGAGATCATTAAAAAAAAAAAAAAAATCAGTTTCAGCAAAGCACCTTGCACCCTGTCAGGGGTTGCTGGGGGTTAGAAAAGGAATTGGGGGGGAATTAATCCAGCCGAGTGTGTAAGTGATCTCCGAAGGGGCACCGAAGGCAGGGCTTTCTCCACATGCTCCTAGATGTGCTGTGTCCCCTCACATCTGCCCCAGAGCATCCCCAGGGCACGGTGGAAGCCTTTGCTGGGCCTTCCCGGGGCCCGGACAGCCCGCCCGGGGCAGCTGGACCGTGGCGACGAAGGAGCTTATTTCTCATCTCTCCAAGCTGTGGGCACCTCCGCCGCTGCCCCTGCCCCGGCCTCCAAACCTTTCCAGCTCAAGCCCAAATCAGCTCAAGTGGTGCCCATTGAAGAGTTCCAAGGTAAGAGGAAGGCCCCGGGCCGGACCAGCCCTCCTCTCGCACCTCTATCCTCACCTCCGCTGGAAATAATGATGCGGGACGGAGGACCCATGCCTGGTTCAGAAAACCTCCCGGAGTAGCTGGGTCAAGGTGAAACTGAGCCTCTCTTCCCTCAGTCGCCCCTCCCCAAGGGAGCTGAGAGCAGGTATGAGTCAGAAGCACAGTGGGCAGGCACGGCGCAGGCAGAGCAGCAACCAGAAATAGTCTGTCCAGGCTCCCCTGGGGGGTGTGGCCCAGGGGCTTGTCTCGGTTGAAGCAAGAGCTGGGATGCAGGGATCACTGCCACTACTCCTTGAGACACTTGGATGCCTCACCTGGAAGGGACAGGTGAAGGGGGAGGGTCCAGGAAGCCCAAGGTGTGGCGTGCCCGCCGTCTCCTCCCTGGCACAGCTCCGAGGCTCATTTCTTTCCTCTCCCACCACAAAAGGGAGGTTGGGTCCTCTTGAGATACACAGATGGCACCCTCAGGAGGGTGGCCGGCGTCCTTCCCATTCAAGGGCAGCCACACTGGCTTTCCTTTTGAAGGGGATGTTGGGCCCCTTAGGAGGGACACCAAAGGATGGCCGCCTTCGTGGGGTCAGGGAGTGAAGCCCCAACACCTTTAGGATGCCTCGCCCCGGCAGTCATAGCACTCGCCCAGTGCTGGGAGATGGGGGCTGGGCTGGGGTGGTGAGGCTGGAGGAGACAGCAGGACCGACAGGGATCGCTGTCCTCAGTGCGGAGCCATGTGCACGCAGTAAGAGTCAGAAGCCAGGCCAAGATGATCAGGAGGCGAAACAAGATGGCCCGGGCACAAACCCCAAGATGACATTCATTCTCGGGGGTGTGCAAGAAGAGGCCCTCTGGTGCCAATCACACTTGCAGAACAGCTCAGGCTGATGGTAAACGGTCCAGCAGGTGGGCGTTTCCCTTCCAACCACCTTCCAAAGCAGCACGTGGAGGAAGCCCCTGGCCCGTTGCATCTCACCCAGCGTCCGTGCATGCGTCCGTCCTTCACCGAGTCCCTGGGGGTGCAGTGCTGAGTGCCACGGACCCAGCAACTGCCCTTCCTAAGCTCACGCCGGCCGCATGACCCATCCTCCCCGCATGAATCACTTCCAATTACCCGGATGCAGGCATCCTTCCAAGAGCACGTAATTCTGGCACCCCGCCCGGCAGGTGCTGTCCACAGGCCCTCCCTGGGTTCCTGTCCCCAGGGCCAGGTGGGAACTTGTAGGCTGGGCCCACACGGGTCCTTCCTCTGGCTCAAAGGTGGCGCGCCTGCCTCCTCCCAGATGGTACAGAAGTGTTGGAGGCCCGTGGTACCTTCCCGTGCCAGTCAGGCCTCCCTGCATGTCCTCGGGCTGGTCTGTCCTAGCCCCGTGCCTCAGTTTCCCCCAATACATGGTGCAGGGGGTGGCAGGAAGGCACAGTCTGCCTTGGCTCACTGACCCGTGGTGTTTCTCACGCTCGGCTGGCCCAGACTGTGAGTGTTATGGCCACTCCAACCGCTGCAGCTACATCGACTTCCTAAACGTGGTGACCTGTGTCAGCTGCAAACACAACACGCGAGGCCAGCACTGCCAGCACTGCCGTCTGGGCTACTACCGCAATGGCTCTGCCGAGCTGGACGACGAGAACGTGTGCATCGGTGAGCCACTGGGGCGGGGCGCAGGGGAGGGGCGGGACGGGCTCCGGAGACCCTGGCGTCAACAGGTGCTGGGGAACCCTGGGGGCGTGGGGCGGATTTCTGGGACCCATTTCCTCTGGGCATCTGGAAGGACAGAAGTTTCTGGAATCTGCTCTATTAATAACTTCCCCCTTCGGCCATCCCCACAGACACTGGAAATTGAGAACCACTCATTAGAGTCAAAGACTGATTCTAGAGTTTGCTGTCTGCCTCAGTTTCCCCACTTGTAAAGTGGGGAAGTGGATTAGATCAAAAGTTTTCAACTCCCTTTTGTGGCTGAAGCTTTTCTCCCAGTGCAGTTCTTCTGATGCTTTATAATCAGAGGCCCAGCTTGTAGGACCCAGTGGGCACTCGGACCGCTTTCTTCAGAGTGTGCTGCAGGACTGGCTTTGGGGTAGAGAAGAAAGCCGCGGGGGGCCCTGGACCAGGGGTGGGGCTGCCCATCCCGAAAGGCCAAACACATGGCCTCGGCCAACACCCGCCCGCCTGGAAGGGCTGCACACCACCTCTGCCTCTGTCTCCAATGGAGGCCAATGCTCAGTCCTAGGGCCCCCAGCCCCCCCAGCCCCGTAAGCCCCTCGTCCACCCACCGGTCAGCGCCAACTTCACAGAGGAGGGGCTGCCTTCAAGGCGGGAGCTGTCAGTCTGAATTATGGCATTGGCTTTCAGATAATTCCATCAACTCTAAAGTGAACCTAACAGGATTGTGCTGCCGGTGTCACAGGAGCCCGCTGCAGGGACAGGGCGGGGCGTCTGGGTGGGGGGCGAGGCACCCCCCTCCCCATACCCTCCTTCTTTCCTTGCCTCTCTCTGCCTCCTCTGGGCCAGCTTTGGGCTTCAAGGCCTCCCAGAGTGGGGACACTTGCCCCCCATCCAGTGCAGAGGCCCCAGGGTGGGGACACTTGCCCCCCATCCAGTGCGGAGGCCCCAGGGTGGGGACACTTGCCCCCCATCCAGTGC
>NC_081565.1:3863295-4035058 GCF_022355385.1 Mustela nigripes | reverse complement strand
GAGGCCCCAGGGTGGGGACACTTGCCCCCCATCCAGTGCGGAGGCCCCAGGAAACTAACTGGGAAGGGACTAGGGAGAGGCTGGGGGCCTCTGGGGCTGCCCCCCCCACACGCCCACGCCGCCCTGGGGAGGAGATGCGGAGGCGGACTGCTGCCTCCCGCAAGCCTTGCCTCCGATGAGGCTCTTCCCACCTGACAAGAATCTTGGAGCCCTTTGGAGCGTGGAAGAATCAGCATTCCCTCCAGTTCCACAGACGGAAACCGCGGCCCAGAGAGGGCTGGGGGCTGCTCCAGGCCACACAGCAACAGGGCCAGGGGAGCAGAGTGGGTAATGGATGCTAAAGAACCAAGACAGAACAGTCTTCCCTAGAGATGTGCACCCTCGGGCAGCCGTGAGCTCCCGTGGCGAAGGTGTGGGGTGCACCGCCCGGGGATTACCGAGAGCCGGCCCGAGGATGGGGGCCGCACCGGGTGGGGGTCGGTGCGGAGGACGCCCACAGGTCGTCCTGACCGCGCGCCGGGCACGTGTCCTTCCAGAGTGTAACTGCAACCAGATCGGCTCCGTGCACGACCGGTGCAACGAGACCGGCTTCTGCGAGTGCCGCGAGGGCGCAGCGGGCCCCAAGTGCGACGACTGCCTCCCCACGCACTATTGGCGCCAGGGCTGCTACCGTGAGTGCGCGCCCGGTGGGCGGAGCCTGCTGCTGTGGGGGCGGGGCTAGTGCCTGCGGGGGCGGGGCTTCGGTTGTGGGTGGAGCGAGGGACGGGGTCCGCTGTGGGCGGGGTCTGCTGCGACAGGAATCTGGGGCGGGTGCCAGGTGGGAACCACGGGGTGGCGGAACTGGGGGTTGGTTGGGAAGGGAGATGGAGGCAGGGGTGGAGCGGGTTAGGGGTTGTGATGGGGCGGGGGGAGGGCGGCTGCCCGAGGAAATGAGGACCTGGCGGGACCGAAAGGCCGAGGGGGCGCTAGCCCCGGGGGAGGGTGGAAGAGCGCAGGGAACAGCAGGTGCAAAGCTCCGGAGGGGAGAGAGCAGGGGCGTCCCACGGCCCGTGGGCCCGGGAGCAGGGAGACACGGGCGGTGGCGGGAGGAAAGAGGCCAGGTCTCGCCCGGCCGCTGTCGCCGTGCTCGCAGGGGCGTTTCGCACCGAGTGGCCCGGAGCCTCCAGCACCCCCCGCCGCCCCGCCGCGCTTCAGTCGCGGAAGCTCCAGCGAGGGGGGGGGGACGGGCCCCGCCCGCGTTAACCGCCCCTCTGCCCCGCAGCCAACGTGTGCGACGACGACCAGCTGCTCTGCCAGAACGGCGGCACGTGCGTGCAGAACCAGCGCTGCGCCTGCCCGAGCGGCTACACCGGCCTGCGCTGCGAGCAGCCCCGCTGCGACCCCGCGGCGGACGACGGCGGCCTGGACTGCGACCGCGCGCCCGGGGCCGCCCCGCGCCCCGCCACCCTGCTCGGCTGCCTGCTGCTGCTGGGGCTGGCCGCCCGCCTGGGCTGCTGAGCCCGGCCCGGACGACCCCGCGCCCGGGGAGCCGAGGACGGGACGGGGGGGGGGGGGGGGGGGCGCTCGGGGCCTGGGGTGGGGGGAGCCCCGGCGTCCGGGGCCGGGCGGCGAGAAGGGTGCGGCCCGAGCTGCTCCCAGGTGCTACTCAGCAGAGTCCTCCCGCCCGCCCGCCCGCGCCCCGCGGCCCCCGCCCCGCCCCGCCAGTGCCCGCCGCAGGGGGCGCGGTGGGGCGCCGGCCCCGCAGCCTGTGATTTGGGTCTTAGTTTTTTCTTTTCTACTACCCGCCGCCCCCCCACCCTTTTTTTTTTTTTTTTTTTTTTTTTTTTTGCTGGCGGTGAGATGGGGGTGGGGAGAAACGCTGCTCACCTCGACACCTCCAGGTCCCGCCTCCCAACACACACACACACACACACTCACACACACTCGCGCGCGCGACTGTTGCGGACACCCCCTGCGCCTGTCCCCGCTTGCCACCGGCCAGCGGACCGGAGGTCCCGTCGCCTACAACTCTTCTTTGATTTCCTTTGCAACCTACCAGACTCCGTGAGGCCTGGTGACCAAGGGACTCACCGTCTGGGGAGGGAGTTGGGAAGGAGGGTTGGGAGGGCTGGAGACTGTGTTTCGCAGAGAAACTATTTTTGTTTGTATTAACCGTCCCCTGGAAGGAGGACTCGGGCCGCTGCTGGTGGTTGATGGTGTGTAATCCGACGAGTAAAGAGTCTGCTCACTGCTGCCTCCTGGGCCTGTTTTCTTGTTGTTCGTCTGCACCCGAGCTCACAGAGCACCTTGGAGAAAGGTTTTCACCGTGAAGGCCACCACTTCCCCCGGCCTTTCTGTGACCGAGATCAGGCAGCCCTCCTCCCAGCGGTGTGGCTAAGCCCTTCTTAGGGGGGACCCACACGTTAGCAGCTTCCACAGACGGGTGCCTCCCTCTTTTCCCTTGGGAAAAAAAAAAATGCAAAGTTTATTGGCACTTTTCCTCAGCTGTCTTTGAATTTAAAGACACATGGGGGACATTGGTGTCATTGCTAGGAGGTCCAAGGGAGGGGACTGGTGGTTTATAATTCGGGATGGAGGGGTCTCTCAGACCTGTGGGACACCCGGCCCGGGCCCGGTGTCTGCTGCTGTAGCCTCCTTCCAGCACTTGGGGCTGGAATCCGTAGTTGGGGTCCAGAGCCCACCCCCCTCTCCTTCCCCTTTCCCTCCCAAAGATTGCACAGGGGGTGGCCAAGAGGACCCAGGGGCAGCCTGGGAGTTGTGAGACCCTGAAGAAGGGGGTCCATCCGCCGAGGCCCTGTGCCGAGGGAGCGTCCCCTGCATCTCTCCTGCCCTTGGATGCTCGTACTTCGCCCTGCTGACTCTCCAGAAGGTCCACATTTCTCCCAAAGATTCCCAGCGCCATGGGTCAGTTCTGGCTCCCAGCTGCTGCTGCAGCAACCCCCCCAACCCGCCGCCACCCACAATTGCCTTCTGGAATCTGCAGCCACTGTTTCCAGGCTGGGAAGTTTAGACCTGCCTCCCCCACCCACCCTCAATTCCCCCAAACAAGGCTAAGACCCAGTTCCACAGAACTTGGCCTTGAGGACGAAGAGATTACAATGCAGCGCCGGAGGAGGCGCTACAACTGGGGATGAAACAGGATTCAAGGCTTGTCAAGGCCCAAGGCCAGTGCTGCTGGCCTCTCTCAGCTCCCAACCCCAACACCAGGGGTCAACTCCCAACCGTTAAAAGAAGTGCCTCTGTCAGGCCCCCGTGGCTTCTTTACCTCCTTCCTTACCGTCAGAACCCCAGGGAAAATAAGGCCTCCCAGGGCTCCCTGTGTACGGGAGTGGGCTGCTGACACAGTTCTGGCCACTGAAATGTAAGCAGGAGGGATGGATGGGGCTTCTAGAAAGTTCCTTAAAAACCCTTCCCCTCCCTACTCCCCACCAAGCTTTAGTTGGTGGGTTTGGGGCCCTGGCCCTGCTCTTTTGCCCCTCCCCCAGTGCTGAGGCAGTGGAAGTGAGAGGCCTCCCCAACTCCCGAACCCCCCCCCCCACCGCCGCTGCCTGGGTCTGGCAACCCCAGCCGTGAGGGCATCCTTCCCAGGATGATGGAGCTGAGGAACCAGCAGAGACAAGCACACCAGGCCTACTTGTCAACCTCTGCACTTGTTCATGTGTGAGAAAAACATAAATCTTGATGTGATTAAAACACTGGAATTAAGATATTCTGTCTGGTCCAGAGTTTCCAGTTCTTAACCTGCTGGCTCTCCTCACCAGCATCTGGGTCCCCACCCCCCGGCGCCCGAGTCCACTAAGGACAGAGAGACTGATGCCCTTCCTCTCTCAGCTGCCGCCTGCCACCACCCCCACCCCACAACACAGCCCATGAGGAGGACAAGGGATTACCGCATTCGCCTGCAGTCTCCAGGCCTTGCCGTCTCAAGCCACCTTCGGCCTGGTGTGGGCCGGCAGAGCAAACCCACCACTAGGCACAGTACCGGGTGGATACAATTTGGAAACAAGTGTCGCCTTCCTCCACCTCCTCAGGATGTTAAATACAAAAGCACAACAGTAATACAAGCCCAAACACACACACAAAAACGCCCCTTAGGTCCGGTCCCCACGTGAGAAGCAGAGCCTGAGACAGGGGTTCGGATATGCCTTTGCTGAGGTAGTGAGGGAATTAGGGTGTGGGGCATGGGGAAGGCCCAGCACCGATGTCCCCCATCAGCCTGGTCCGCTGCGGGGACTTTGGAGCAAAAATCACATTGTGAAGCAAGGGGCGTCTTCAGGGCCCGCTGCCATTGGCCCCATCCTGCCCTGGGGGGCTACCGTCAGTCCTGCAGTACAGAAGGTAGGTGGCCGTGAGCTGTGAATAGGCCAACACAGCAGTGTGGGGTGGGGGGTGCTCCCATGAAGCGTCTCTGGGCTGAGTACCAACAACTCTGCCCGTGCACACACACGCTTTCCCCTTTCTGTGGTCCTGGGCGTGTCCCTGGAAGGGTCCCGAGGGGTCCAGGAGGAAAGGGACGTCTGCGGGCAACGCTCTGTCCTCCCTGACCTCTCTTGGCCAGACCAGTGTTGTGTTCACCCCCCTGAGGCTGGTCTGAGCGAGGCCGGGGAGGTGGACGGCAGGTACATCAGAGCAGAAGCCCCAGTCCCTGAGCCACTCAGACCCTGACCTTGGCTGGAGGGTGGAGCGCGAGATGCGCCCTGTGGCCATTTGGAAAACTCTGACATTTTCCAGGCAGCGGGGAGAAGGAGGAACAAGGTTAGCTGGACCCAAAGTCATAGCCCAGCCTCTCCTAAATAGCGCATCCTGTTTCTGAGCTCAGGTTCGGAGCCCTGCCTCTAGAGGTCAAGAGGCCAAGGTCCCCATTCCGCAGCTTGGATAACAGCCGTCCATCATCCGTCATCGCCCTCTCCCGCGCACAAGCGAATGCCCCTCCTCACCCTAGCACGGGTTTCCCATCCTCGGTGCCTTTGACATGAGGACCAGAAACTTCCGGGAAGGCGGCGGCATCCCCGGCCTCGGGTCCCAAGATTCCAGGAGCATCTCCTTCTCTGGGGTGAAAACCAAAAGTGCTTCTAGGCATTGCAGATCGGGAGCCAAACAGGCCCAGGTGGAGAGCCACGGCCCCAGGCAGAAGGGACTGTCATACCCATTTTATAGACAGGGAAGAGGAGGTCCACAAGGGAGGCTAGGAGAGAAGCAACTGGCCTGAAACCACACTCGCTGAGTCAGGGGGCAGGAGCTGAGTCGTCAGCCTGCCTCTGGACCCCAGCAGCCCAGGCAGGGGGGCAGCTGCCCAGGGTTGGGGTGAGGGTTGGGGAGGGCCCCGCAGCGGCTTCTGCTTCTGCTTCTGCCTGCTTTGCCCTTCAACCCTGTGCCCCCACATAGTCTCTATAGCGAGCGCCACGGCAGGCAGAGAGCAAGGAGCCCTGGGGAGCTGGGCTTCATCCAAATAGCTCTGCTGTCACAGGAAATGTCTCCCCGCACCCCAGCCGCCCCTCTGCGGCAGCTCGGCTCGCCCCCTGCCCCCCGCTCGCCCCCTCTAAATAAGCAGGACTGCTGTGTTAGCATTTCTGGCCTCCCTGCCATGCATCACACTTATGAGGCATTTATGGGTGCCTGGGGAACAGCCCTCGGCATCTCCAGGCAGGCCTGGGTAGGCAGGGCTCAAAGGGGGTCACCCCACGCCTGCACCCCTGCCCTGGGCCCCACAGTTCTGGCTAGGCCGGCCCCCCTCAGCAGCCCCAAAGGGACCCCAGCACATCTCAGCACATCTCAGGCCGTAAGAGTTCAGGGCAAAGGCCCAGGGAAGAAAAGCTTTACTTGTTTATTTTTCCTTTTCAAAACACAAATCAGACAGTAGGGAAGTTAGCAAATACAAAGAAGCGAAATAATAATAATTTTGGAATTAAAATCACCCACAATCCTCTGTTCGGAGCTAATAACAGTTAATATCTTCTGATACCCATTTCTAGTACTTTTCCTTAAAGCAAACGTACATGGACAGTTTGGGGCGGGGGGGGGGGGGACTGTAAAGCCAAGTAGCAAGCATCGAGGTTGGGCCTCACATTCCTTATTTCCCGAATCCTGGCCAGGAAGCTGGGAAGTGGGCTTTGTCAGCATGACCAGGTGACTGAGGACAGCGCGAGCATCCAGAAGTGTCCTGCTCAGAGAGCTCAGGCACAGCACAAAAGCCGGCTCCGGGGAGTTTAGGCAGAAAAGATTACTTGAAGGCACGTGTCCTGTGGGCCCAGAGGCTTCCGGGGACCCTGCCTGAGCCCCAGGTCTGCCAGGTACGCCCAGCCTTGTGCCCCGCATTTCCCATTCCACCCAGGGAGATGGTCTCTCCTCCGCAGCCGGCGGAAAGGTGCAAAGAAACAAAGACCATCGGGCACAGAGAGGGTAAGGCACGCGGCCCAGAGCCACGCAGCCAGGAAGAAACAGCGCCTGGGGTGCAAATCCAGACTCTCTGGTGCAGAACCAAGATTTTCACCCTGACCTGCACACGGCCACCTTTTCCCTCTATTTTATTTGACCTTTTAAAACAATAATGGCCTGGCCCTGAATATCAAAGGGGGTGTTTGACAGTGAAAAAGAAATGCAGGGGCGCCTGGGTGGCTCAGTGGGTTAAGCCTCTGCCTTTGGCTCAGGTCATGATCTCAGGGTCCTGGGATCGAGCCCCGCATCAGTCTCTCTGGTCATCGAGGAGCCTCCTTCCCCCTCTCTCTCTCTGCCTGCTTCTCTGCCTCTCTGTCTGTCAAATAAATAAATAAAGTCTAAAAAAAAAAAGCAAGCAGGCAATGTAAAAGCACATCCTTTCATTCTCTGCTTCCACCTGCTGCTGTCTTCCCCACCCAGAACTGGGTCATCTCGGGCAGGTTACTCACTCTCTCGGCTGTGCAATGGGGGTGTTACACTAGTAAAACTAGTACCAGCATCTCAGGCCATTGGGGGGAATTCAGCAAGTTGAGACCGTGCTTAGAACAGCGCATGGCACCGCTGTCCCTGCCCAGGTCCCCTCTTTCCCCCCGACCCCAACAGACCTGCGAGGGGCGCGTCACTCTGCCCTTCTCCCGATCTCTTTATATCCGAGTGCCTTCAGTGCCAGGCGCCGGGGCCTGTGGAATCAGGCCGACACCCTGGCCCCGGTCCCAGCTCTGGCCGGGGCCCAGCGACGGCCCCCCCATCCTCACGGTCATGTCCAGAACCAAGGCACTGGGTACGCAGGGGAGGGTCCCGCTCAGGGGCCCAGGGTCTGAACCAGCAGACTGTGAGGGCTGACGGCGCAGGGAAAGGGCAGGAAGGGACCCTGGAGATAGCGATGGGGAAGGTCTCCCATCCTGATTCCCCCGGGGACAAAGAAAGTCTGAGATGAGCTTGAAACCTTTTGTATCACGAGGTACGGAGGGGCTCGGAAGAGGAAAAGGACGTGGAGATCACTGGAGTGGAGTGAGAAAAGTGGCAGCAGCAGATGTTTACACTCTGTGGTTTTTGTTTTAAGGAAACCCTCCGTCCCCATCCACATTCAAAAAGGGGAGGTGGGGCCGCCTGGGTGGTTCAGTGGGTTAAAGCCTCTGCCTTCGGCTCAGGTCATGGTCTCAGGGTCCTGGGATCGAGTCCCGCATCGGGCTCTCTGCTCAGCGGGGAGCCTGCTTCCTCCTCTCTCTCTGCCTGCCTCTCTGCCTCCTTGTGTTCTCTGTCTGTCAAATAATATTTAACCAATTGGGTGCCTGGGTAGCTCAGTCGGTTGAGTGTCTGCCTTTGGCTCAGGTCATGATCCTGGGGTCCTGGGATCGAGTCCTACATCGGGCTCCCTGCTCAGTGGGAAGTCTGCTTCTCCTGTCTCTGCCCTGTTCATGCTCTCTCTCTCTCTCACTCTCTCTCTCCGATAATGAATTTTTTAAAAAATAAAAATAAATATTTAACCCGACTCTAATCACAAGGAAACGATCGGACAAATCTAGATTCTGGGGTATTCTAAAAGCTACCTAGCGTTTAATTGTCAAAAATGTCTGTACTATGACAGACTGACACAAAATAAAATTTACAAAGGAGTGGAACGTTTTACACACAGGAGGCTGAAGAGACTGGGCAACTAAATGCAATGTGTGATCCTTGATTGGATTCGGAATTAAAGTCTTTTTTAAAAACTCAGCAATAAAGGACGCTTTAGGATAACGGCAGAAATGTGAACACAAATCAGATGATTACATCCGATCTCGGTAACTGCTGTTACTGTGTTTTTAAAAGTCCTTATTCCTTGGAAATACGTTCTCCAGTATTTAGAAGTGAGATATCATGATTATCACAACACATTTTGACACTGATTTGAGAAAACCAAACGCAGAGACAAATGAACGGAACAAGGAAGCGTCACGTGGTAAGTGTCGGAAACTGCGGAACCTGCGTGCTTTCCGTCTTCGTTGAATTTAGATCTTCGTTGCACTATTTTAACTTTCTTTTACATTTAAAAATTTCAGGACAAGAAGTTGAATGAAAACGATAAAAAAATTTTTTTAAAGATCTTATTTATTTATTTGACAGAGAGAGAGAGACAGCCGGAGAGGGAACACAAGCAGGGGGAGAGGGAGAGAGAGAAGCAGGCTTCCCCCCACCAAGCAGGGAGCCTGATGCGGGGCTTGATCTCAGGATCCTGGGACCATGACCAGAGCCGAAGGCAGACGCTTAACAAATGAGCCACCCAGGCGCCCCGAAAAACGATAAAAATTTTAAAAATAAACTTGTTAATAAAGGTGCATTGTGAGAAGCGGGAAATACAACTTTATTCCTTCCTCATGCCATATATTAAAATAAACTCAAGAGGTTAAAGGCGAAGTAACGTTTTGAAAGCTTTAGGAGACTGATAAATTCAACCACATTACAATAAAAATCTTCTATACCGTGAAAGACAAGAGGAAAAAAGCACAAGCCGTGACCGAGACAAGATACTGGAAACGCATACAGAGATAATGGATTAACATGGAAAATATAAGAATTTCTAACAACAACAACAACAACAACAAATCAAGGGAGAAAACGAACAGCCCAAGAAAGCGAGGAGAGGAGGCCCAGAGCAAACCCCGGAGGAGGGAAAGAAAATGGTCAGCAAACCTGAGACCCGCCCCATGGCAATGCAGGAAATACAAAGTTTACCCCCATCGGATTAGCAAACACATCGGTAGCACCGAGTGTTTGTGAGGACGTGGGGCATCGAGCTGTCCCATGCACTGCTGGCGGGAGTGTCCGTCAGCGGACCGTTTAGTCTCCGGTGCCTTCGCCCGGCAGTCCCTCGGCTCCGCGCCGCCCGGAGAAAATCCAGCCCCGGGGACCGGAGCGTGCGTGCGGGGTGACCGCGGCAGTACCGGACAGTGAGCGAGTAGCGGGAGAACCCGGCTGCGCGCCACAGGAGCCCAGCTAGCGGCTTGCAGGGCAGCCCCGCCCTGGGAGAGCAGCTCGAGGTGGCCCTGGGTGACCGGGAGGGGCCCCTCGGCCGCGGCACGACTGACCCTTCGCACCGGATCGTTCTGCCGCGGTGGTGTCTTTGCACACCAGGCGGCGTCAGGCTGCACGCTTGGCTCGCGACAGACGCAAGTGGCGCCCACCCATCCCCAAATTGCACCCCGCCCCCACCGAGAACCCCTCAACCGGAGCTGCGTGCGTCCCCACGGAGAGACCCTAAAAGACACATCACAGGAGAGAGGCGGCACCATATCCTTCATAAAAACGCTGAAACATCCCAAACAAATGCATCTCCGTTCCCCAGATGAGGCTCGGGTGGGGGGCACGTGGCCCGAAGTCCCCCGCTAGAGCCAGAGTGGGGCCGCAAGCCCCGTGGCAACGCGCGTGTGCCACTCGGGTAAGTCAGCCCCTACCTAGGTTTGTATGCGGGGTTTTCCCCGTGCCCTTGGCCGTCTTCCCCGATGACGCAATGCTTCCACGGTCAGCGCCGCGCTGCTCGATGCCTCTCTACCTCTGCGGACACGGGCAGGGGCCCTGGTCCATAAAGGGCCCCAGGTCAAACCGGCTTTGAGAACGACCCCTACAGATGGGCGGTTTCCGCCCCTTTCCCGGAGTCCCTCGTGCAAATAACATTTATCGCTGCGCACCACGGCGCGGGGGCGTCTCTGAGGGAAAACCTGCTCCCCCACCTGCGAGCTCCTCCCGGCTCTGCCCGGCTGGTTGCCTCTTGCTCTGTGTGCGCCGAGGCCGCAGGGCGGCAGCGCGGGTCACTGTCCCCACCGCCCACCCGGAGCTGGAGCCGAGCTGGGGGTCAGATCCCCAGGCGGGTTCCCTCCGCGGGCCCCAGGGAGCGTGGAGCGGGCCAACAGCGCCGCCCTGCCGGTGGCAAGTTCCTTCGCATTAGGGCAGCTGGGGCGCACCTGGCACGTGCACCTGGCACGGCGCGGGTCCCTGCTGTTCCTGGAGTGCAGCCCACACGGCACAATCCTGGCTGGGGAGGGCTGCGCGTGTCCCCCGTAGCGCAGCTGCCCCTCTGGCCATCCATGCGCCAGCCCCGGCAGTGCCCCCACTCTGGGGGTCCTGGGTGGGAAGGCTCCGAGACCTGGTGGCTGTGGCCTGAGGGGACCCCAAGAGCCCTGGGGGCGGTGAGCACCTGTGCAGGGCAGCCAAGGACCCGGAGCCCATCGCGGGGAAGTGGCTCACAAGGAGTGAGGAAAATACTGCTAACACAGCCTTTCTCGAAAGCTCTGGGTGGCTCAGTCGGTTAAGCAGCTGCCTTTGGCTCAGGTCATGATCCCAGGATCCTGGGATCGAGTCCCACATCCGTCTCCTTGTTCGCCTAGGAGCCTGCTCTCTTTCCCTCTGCCTGCCACTCTGCCAGCTTGTGCTCTCTCTCTGTGTGTCAAATAAATACAATCTTTTTTAAAAAGTTAATTTTATTATAAAAATAATTCACACTCATTGTACAAGAAATAGAAAAAAAATTTTTTTTAAAACATATATCTGTAATAAACTTGCATTTACTCCCTGGACTAGTTGGGCACAGAGGGTTTCTAGGGCGGTGGAACCATCCTGTGTGACACTGGAATGGCCCACGGGTGTCATCACACGATCTCCAGACCCTTGGAATGCAGGTGAGTGAACCCTTGGGCAAACCATGGACGCAGGGCCCGCAGCAGATGCGCCCTCCGGAGAGGGCGGGAGGCGGTGGGGAGGCTGGTGTGCGGGAGAAGGATCTTCAGACAAAACTCTGTATACCTTCCTCTCCTCTTTCTGTGAACCTAAAATGCTCTATCAAATAAAACTTATTTTAAAAACCCCAACTACCTAGTCCTTGTTAAACATACTGGAAAATTGTCTTTTTAGGGTTTCTTTTTCCCTATTAAAAAAAATCTGTGCGTTGTATGTACACATGCATGCACACACACACACAGAGAAGAAAAATAAAACCGCCCCTTACCATGATATTGTGAAGCTTTTCCAGGTCAAGAAAAATGACTGAAGGGCTGCTTGGGTGGCTCCGTCGTTAAGTTTCTGCCTTCGGCTCAGGTCACGATCCCAGGACCCTGGGATCGAGCCCCACATCGGCCTCCCTGCTCAGCGGGAAGCCTGCTTGTCCCTCTCTCTCTGCCGGACACTGTGTTCCCTCTCTCGCTGTGTCTCTTTCTGTCAAGTAAATTATTTAAAAAAGAAGAAAAAAATGACTGAAATGTACACCGGGGGCTGTCACCACGTGCCGGAGGTGCCGTCATTAGCCACGCCCCTGCTGATGGGTGGCACGTGGTGGCTCTGGCTGAGGGCCAGTCTCTAAGCCCCAAGATTACTTGGGAGGAGAGTGCCGGCTACGGGGGTTCCGATCAAGGCATTTAAGTTCTTGAAAACCTTCCATGGCTCCCTATTGCCCTTAGAGTAAGGCTTGGCTGCTCGCCCGCTGAAAAAAAAGTTTTTTCGGCCAGTCCCTCCGCCTGACTGCGAGCTCCCGCCGCTGGGTTCCCGCGCTCTTCAGTGGGGCTCCTGGAATGTCAGCTTCTGCCCCATGTGTCAGCTCTCAGCCTTCCCTGCCTCCCTGAGCTGGAATGCTGCTGACTTTGCACGGCATAACGCCGTGTGTCTTCTTTCTAGCTCATTCTTTTTTGGGGAAAAGCACTGACTTGGGCGGGGGGTGGGGGGACTTGGGCCCACATTTAGGTCACACGGGTTCTGTGTCAGGAATTCCAGTGCAGCTCAGCTCAGTGGTTCTGATTTGGGGACTTTCATGAGGTGGCCATCAGGGCATCCGCTAGGCCTGTACCATCCGAAGGCCTGACTGCGGCCGGAGGGTCCACTTCCAAGATGGCGTCCTCGTTGCCCATGTCGATGCCGCTGGCTGTTGGCACAAGGAGGTTCCTCCCCATGAGGACCTCTCCCCATGGAGATTCTTGAGTGTCTTCACAGCAAGGAGCTGGCCTCCCCCGAGCAGGAGATCCAAGAGAGAGCACGCACCCCTGCAGGCCTGTGTTCCCCCCATACCCAGCTGCTCCCACAGTCAGCCCTCCTCAGCGCAGGAGGGACGAGCCACTCTGCTACTGGGAGGGACCAGAGCTCTCCGTGTCTGGGAGTTCGGTTAAGCAGAATTCCTGTCAGAAATCAACACCGGGGGCACCTGGGTGGCTCAGTGGGTTAAAGCCTCTGCCGCCTCTGCCTTCAGCTCGGGTCATGATCTCAGGGTCCTGGGATTGAGCCCCACATTGGGCTCCCTGCTCAGCGGGGAGCCTGCTTGCTCCTCTCTCTCTGCCTGCCCCTCTGCCTACTTGTGATCTCTGTCTGTCAAATAACTAAATAAATAATCTTTTTAAAAAATCAACATCAGGTATTATCTCCTGGACTTGGCCTTCCATGGCTGAGGCGGTCGTGTTCAAGCCTCGGGCTGGAGCTCGGAGTCCACAGGCGGCGGTTAGGGGAGGAGGGGGGAGGGGGAGGGGAGAGCGAGGGCACGCTGGAAGCCGTGAGCTGGACTGGAGCCCGTCCGCCTGCCCGCGTGGCCGGAGACGAGGGTTGTCCCCCAGGAGAAGCTGGGTCCCTCTGTCCTAGAGCCGGACAGTCTCCCGGCCCAGGCGCTGGAGAAGCCGACCAGAGGCTGTGGCTTTTCTCGCCTCCGGTGTCACGCGGGGTCTCCCGTCCCCGTCCGAAAGCAAACCTGCAGCGAGTTCTGCCCACCCAAGCCAACAACGCGCGGACTGCCGTGGAACGGTGTTTGTGTCCCCCTCTGCCCGTTCCCACGTCGACATTCTGCCCCCCAAGCGATGGTGACAGGAGGTGACGCCTGTGGCAGGTGATTAGGTCATGCGGATAGAACCTCACGAGTGGCGTCTGTGTCCTCATGAAGAGAGGCCCCAGAGAGCTCCCTCGCACCTTCCACCATGTGAGGACACGGCGGGACAAGGCCGTCACCAGACACGGCGTCCGCTGGTGCCGCCACCTGGGACTCCCGGCCTCCGGAGCGGGCCGAGGACGTTCGGAAGGCGCCCGGTCCCTGGGATTTCGTTGCAGCAGCCCGAATGCGCGGGGACAGAAACCTACCGCGCGCTTAGCCTCTTCCTCCCCAGAACCCCGGCGCTGGGGGCCTGATTTTGGAACCTACTGGTGAAAAGAATCAGAAAAAGAACTCAAACCCCAATTTCCACGTTCAGGTCTAGTGACGGCCCTGGAGGCTGCCGGTGGCCAGGGCGGAGCTAGGCCGAGCTGCCCCCGTCCGGTCAACACCGAGTCCTTCTCAGGTCTGTGTGCGTGGGGCCAGCCTGGCCCTTTGTCCTGCTGGCACCTACCGTAGGGGGTCAGGAGCAAGGGCTTTCCGGTCACCGGACCGTAGCTCCGCTAGTTCTCAGCTGCAGCACCCTGGGCACGTCCCCACAGGGACAACGGCGGCTCTGGTGTCAGCGCTTGGTGGGAAAGCTCCGGTTATCACGAAGGGGAGTGCACGTGCCCAGTGGACTTGGCCATGAGTGACTTCGACCCCACATGCAGCCCCGGCGCCGGGGTCCCCTCGCCTAAACAACAGCCACACGGCCTTCCTGGCCGGACCAGTACCAGACTGGCTGCCTTCTCGAGCCCTCGTGGGCCACGAGGACTCCCTCCGGATGTCCTCCCTTCTAACGGCCCGGAGTCCCCCAAGCGGTTTTCCGTTCTCCCCCCCCACCCCCCCGCTGTCCTTGGGGACCGTCATCTGAGCGAAAGCAAAGGCCCCCTGATGGCCTTTCGTGGTGGGCTTGGCCCTATCTGGGGCTCCTGGGAGAGACAATGCGTTGAGGGAGGCAGACGTGACCCCCACGGGCCCGAGGGCTGCTCCTCACTCCTGACCCCGCGAAGCCAGGCTGCTCCGCAGAATCCCCTGCGAGGGAGTTTAAGAGTTTTAAAAAAAAGAGAAAGGAACAGAACAGGCAGCGAGTGCTGGGCCCTGGACCCCTTATGTCAGAAACCCCCGGGCAGAGCCCAGGAGTGGAACTCTTCCAGAGCTCCCCGGGTGACTCCGAAGCGGGTCCCCAGGTTGAAAATGACACGATGGAACACTGAAATTAAAAAAATAAACACAAATTTAAGAAAATGACACGCTAACACCTCTCTTTGCGGGGACGCGGCTGCAGCACAAAGGTGGCCCCGTCCGCCCGCACAGCCCAGCTTGAGCGCCCGGGAGCAGGGCCCCCGCGGACCGCCCGGCGGGCCTCCAGCACCCCATCTGTCTACAGATACCATTTATGCCCCTTGACGTGGCAGATGCCTCCGTACAGGCCAGGGTGGATGACAGACGGGTCCCCTGAGAACACAAAGTGCTGCCGTGCGCGGCACAACGCGTAAATTCTGCGTAAGCCGAAGTTCAGTTTCAGCTTCCTCCCTGAATTATTTATTCCTCAAACAATGAATGGCGACCCCAGGGAGGTGGCGGGGACTGCGTGGGTGTCGAGCAGGAGGACCTTTAAAAATCCCTGCCACAGATGGCGACGGTAATGAACTCCATGGACGAAATGGCCATCGGATCCCTGGTCTCACTCCTGCCCCCATCACTTCACCCTCCCAGGGACTTGCTCGGCATCTGGAACGAGCAAGTGGCCCTCCGCCAGGAGCCTGGCCGAGTCCCACATCGCACCTGCAGCCACGGCTCGTAGGACGCGCGCCCCACCTCTGTGGGCGCCGGCAGTCACCCCAACTTGGACGTCTGCACCCGTCTTGCCTCTGGAAGCTCCACTCGCGCCCGCCCGGCCTCCCCGACCCTCCCCAGCCTCCGCCTAGAGAGGAGCGTCTTTTTCTATCGGGCCAAGCTCCCAAAGAGGACTGGCCACCAGGGCTGGTGGTGAGACACCTTGTGGCCTCAGAGATGACACTCCATCACCCCAAGAGCTTGGAAGGGGCAGCAGGGGGGCTGGAGAACAGACCTGAATAAAGCAAATCCCGGCCACATGCTTCCTCCGGACAGACCACGTGGCGGCGGAGCCTGCTGCTGAGCGCACGGACCCTGAATCCCACCTCATTGAGGCCGGTTTTCTGGTGTCGATTTCACCAGTTTCTCTTAAAATGGACCTTTTCACAAAGAGGGCTACTGTTTCCTACCTCCCAGCTGTGAACTCAGAGCACGGAAAGAGTCAAAGCAGCAGCAAAAAATTATCATCTGCGCAACTAATTTTAGAAAATAGTTTAGTACAGTTTTGTTATAAAATCCATTTACAGGAGTTACTCATATGTACTTATCACATTTGCTCCTGGTGATACATGAAAACATAGAACCAAATAAACCAGCACATAAATTCAAGGAAAAGTATACACAGAGCAGCAAAACAAGCTTTTAAGCGGAACATCCTCCTGGCGGGAGGACTACGGAGACAGGCCGTGTGCTGCGGCGCCGCGGCTGAGGACGGAGCAGAGCCTGTTCCTCCCTCTGCAAGGACAACACCCACTCGCGCGGGGACAGCCGCGTGTGAGACACTTTGTGTCAACATTTTCTTACCAACTGGATAAACAAACAGTGTCAAGTGCAGCGTCCGGCAGGCTGTGCTCGTGGGGCAAGGCCAGCAGGACACAGGCTCCTACGGGGGAGCGCGGGGAACCAGCAGATGGGACACGGTGTGTGAGGACAGGCTCACCGAGGACCTTGGTCCGAGCACGGCAGCGAAGTCCACAGCTGGGGATGGAACTCTCTAAACGGAGTTTAGACCCTTTGAACTGCTAACACCAAGAATTTGCTCAAGTGGAGTAATAGGAAAAGTCCATCAAAGTAACAAAGACGTTTCTGGCCAAAGGCACAAGCAGGAAGCTCACAGAGGCCTCCTCTGGCCAGGGTGCGGCTCGCCCTGCACTCACGCTGGCCGGGGACCCGCCCTCTGCGGGCACACAGGGACAGGGTGACCGTGGGGCCGGAGCGTGTGCTCCCTGAGGGCCGGGGGTGCCCACTCGACGTCACCAGGTGTCCGGACCCCCGTCGGGGCGATGTGGGTAATGAAGAAGCAGAATGTGTACACTTTTGACAAACATTTAAAGCTTTTAATAACAAGCTTCAGTAGAATTTGACACAAAGCCCTCTGCCTAAAAGCAGCTGGGAAAATTTCGAACGGTGCCCACCCATCTTCGCGATGCTGCCCTCCCCAGATCCACTGATGGGCGGCACAGCCTTCCCCACAAACCACTACTTCCGACAAGCGCCATCTGTGGCTACAACCTACTCTCGTGTCTGTGTGTGTTTGGAAAGCTGGACTTCACCACGACAGACCCCTCACCCCCGACCCTGTGCACACACTCAAACGTCCCCTTCCCCAGGGCACCACGTTCCACGGCACAAGCCCCTCTAACAGATGACCCTGCAACAGTGGTGTCTTTTCATTAGGCAGCACAGTCTCCAAAGATCACAGGAAACCTGTCAACTCTCTCCCTGGTCCCAACTTCCCCTGTCTGCACTTCCCTTCAGCCTTCTCCCTGGAAGGGCAGTTTCTTTCCCGCCTACAGTATTCTATCTGGCCGGCCCTCCTGGGTCCTAAGCTGCCGGGTCAATGACCAGGTCCCCTGGGCAGACGTCTAACATGCAGCTCCCCAGGGTCCCCCGCGGGGCTCCCGACCCAGCAACCACGGGACCTGTCACCCACCAGCTATGGGACACCCACACTACGCTGGACGCATCTGAATGGTGGGTCAAGAATTATTCTTTCGGTTCGCCTTCATCTATTTCAAGGGGAACTTGAATTTCAGCTCGAAAACCACGTGCTGCCTGGAGCAGGCTGGCCTCGGCAGGGCGGGGTACTACCCTGGGCCAAGGAGCCTAATCAGAAAACATCCAGCATCCGCAGATCTGCACCTAACACGACTTAGCTGCCCACAGGCTCCCCCAGGAGAGGACACTGGTTTTCTGAACGAGAACCGGAGCCCTCTGGCCCACCGCTAGAACCCGGCCTCCTCCAGAGCCTGCGCTGTGCACACGTCTGAAAAGGGCCTGGCCTCCTCCTCCTGCGTTTTTTTTTTTTTTTGGTGAATATAAAGTTTGTTCTCTTGAAAGTGAACAACATTTTAAGCAGGAGAAAGAAAAGCGGTCTACTAGATTAAATTTTAAAACGATTTGTTATTTGCTATACAAATATACATTTCAACTTCTACAACACGCACCCCGTCTGACCCCTTATCTTAGAACAAGGGATCAACATTCGAAGTCTCTGACTTCAAGGACAATACTGCAGACACACAAAGGCCCTCGAAAGCGTCTGCAACTGAGCTACGGCAGATGACCACGAGGCCCGGGGGTCAGGGTGCACTTTCCGTGCTTCCCAATGGCACACAAACTCCTTTAAGGAAAAAAAAACAAACAAACAACATCTCATCTGGACATCCCGTGAGCTGGTCATCTTAAGCCTGCCACGGCGCGGCGGCGGCCAGTCCGAGCCACGTGGCCTTCCTAGGAAAGTCTCCTTCTCTTGGAGCTGCCGTCCTCCCTCTCCAGGCCCCTCCTGTCCCAGCCCGGGTTCCTCTTCCAGCGGTAGCTCTCCGGGCTCCACGTCTCTTGGTCCCCCTCACTGAAAGCTCGCGTCTCTCTCCTGGAGCCGAGCCCTTCTTCCCAATCACATCTTCTTTTACTCGCGGAGACCTCGGTCCCAGCAGCTGCAGGGTCACAGTGTGCCTGAGGTTTGTGGTTGTTCAGAGCGGCCCCCCTGGCAGTGGACTGCTGAGCGCCTCCCACATCCTGGGGACTCCCGGGGAAGCCTGGCTCCCCCGAGGGCGGTGTCGCCCCGGGATGCTGGGGGCTTGAAGGCTGCGGATCCCTGAGGCACGGCCCTCTGGTTTCAGGGTCCAGGCCCAGCCTCCTAAGCAGTCTTGGGTCCCGAAGCCGGTCCTGGATAAGGGGCCTTTCAGGGTCCTTTGCCGTGACGGGACCAGCAGACTCCCTGGAGTCCGAGGGCGTGTGGTAGAGAGACGTGATGGACGTCTTGGCAAGCTCGCTGTCCAGCCTGCTGCTGGGCAAGCCGCCCAGGGGTCTGGACGCCTCCGGGGCGACGGCGGGGGGGTGTGTCGCGCTTCTCTGCAGCACTGGCTTCAGCTTCAGGATCTTGGCCGCGTCGTGCCTGTAGTTCCTGTCACACGTCTTGATGATGGCGCCCCGCTTCTGGGCATCCTGGATCAGGTGGTTCCAGTGCTGGTTCTCCTGGAAACAGAGGAGGGAGAAACAATCACACGCCCAGAATACTCAGAGGCTTGGGAAGTGTGAGTTTCTGCTCTCATTTCTGAGTAGCAACAAATATACTTTGCGAACAGATTCTCAAGAATCCATTAAAGTTCAAATACAGAATCACGAAGCCATGTTATCGGAAAAGAGCACCGGTCACGGCCTGGGACAAAGAATGTCCGCCATTTCACCACGTGGCTCTCAGTTCGTGCGCTGGATGGAGCAGACACAGGACAGCTCTGTCACCCCAGGAAGTTCCCCCGGACACTTGACCTAGAGTCCTGCCTCTCTCTCGAAAGGCTAACACTGTGGAGCAGGAAGGCTTGGTTTCAGAGAGCCCTAACTTTTGTGGGGTGTGAGTGTGACTATTCTAGAAAGAGTCCCACAGCCTTCACTCAATTCCCAAAGGCCTCCCAGACTCCAAAGGGCTAAACCGTCTTCATCCATGGAGACAACCATTCCACAGAACTTTCCCACGGTCTGGTCTCTTTTCCGGAGGAACTTAAGTCGTGAAAGCAAGCCGGAGGAGAAGGAAGCCCGACTGCACTGATCGCTCCTCTCCTCCCGCCGGACTCTCCTCAGCAATAACCCGCTTCACAACCATCAGAACGTGCGCCTCTTTAGAAGGAAGACAACAGCGGCCCTCGTGGAGCCTCCTGCCCTAGTCAAAAAACTAGGTGAGGGTAGCAGTCCTTACTTGTGGCATGACCTTGGTCAACTTAACCTCTCTGAGCCTGTTTCCTCATCTGTAAAATGGGCATAACGTTTTAGCTAACTCTAAAATGCACATTGTTTTCACATTTTACCATTTCTTGATTTGGGGCACCCCCTGGCCAGGCAGCACTTTCTAAGTAGCTAATCCTGGAGGAACTCATGGCTCGGCAACAGCAACTCCTTGACTTTCAGCCAATAAACCACTTAAAGAACGAGTCCCAGCACGCCTAAAAACCCACCCACAGCACCTTCTGATGAGACACGAAAGTAGCAGCACTACTACCGGGGAGAACGGAGACCAGGAGTTGGAAGAGAAGCCCAGAGACCATGGGGAGGCACCCTTAGGAAATACGGAGTTTCCAACGCTTCTGCCGGCGCAGGGAACAGCCTGTGGCGGGAACAAGGACACGTGTGACTGTGACCTGGGGACGATTCTGGAGCGCTAGACTCCGAAAGTGAAGTCCTTTCAGGAGTTCTGCGACCTACTCATCCTGTTTGTACTTTCTCTTTTACATATGAACAAGGGCGACAGGATAAAAGTCTGTCTTGTCAAAACAAGCCTAGAAAAGTTCTTTAAATAAATATAAAAATTCTACGTGAAAATAAAGTATCACAGTTTGATAGTAGTACATAAAATAATGATTCCTCCCATAATGGCTTCTTGGATCAGATGGACTGGGATTCTGTGAGGGCAAAAGGTTTGCATACAATGCACACGCAGAGGCCCGGGAAGCACCAGATAGTCCAGGGAGCACTCCCGGGCCTGGGGCTCGGGCCTCTTCCTCACTCTGGAGCGCAGCAGAGCATCTCCCCCCGAGGCTGAAGCGTGGCTGTGCCGTGAAGCAAATGGCCTCGCTGCTATTTTTGCCAAATCTACAGCACCTCAACCTGGTGTTTAATCCGAGCCGAGGATCATAAAAACAGTTTTGGGAATGGGCTGTTACTCTTGGTTTCTCAGAGGAAATCAAGTGTCTTCACCACTGACTCCATTTCTATAAGGGAAACTGGGGTAAGAATTTGAAAAAACAAAACAAACCAGCCCAAGGGATACACTGGGAGTTTTCCTATTGTTCAGGGTGCAGACGCCCCAGCTCCCTGCCTGCTCCTGGGGGCTACCCCGCCCCGACTCCGTCCTGCACAGTCACGACCTGCCCATCCCCAGTCTCTCCACGGGGCACGATGCGGCTGCCAGGGCACAAGCAGACTCCTGGGTGCCCAAGGGGGCAGTGAAAACAGGGGTGCCCAGGAAGTCTCCTTCAATCAGGGTGTCGCTAGGAGACACACAGCTCTATCTTTTAACTTTCAGGATAAAACATTACCAAAATTCAACTGTGTAAAAAAATAATTCGAACGGGTTCATCAACTGATGAGAAACCACTTTTTAACACTTAGATCCTCATGGTACAAGGGAAAACAATTCTATAAAAAGTCGGACCAGGAGTCCAATTGTTTCCAATGGATTCATTTAAGAGTGATGTAAAATAAAGTTTTATTTTACAATATCAGTATTTGTAATATACTCAAAATCTTAAACAATACTTAAACTTACCATAACAAATTTTTGATATCAACTTAAAAATAGGTGGTATGCAGCTTTTAAAGAGTCCTTCAAGGGGGCACACAAACTACAGAAATTGAAGACCACAGATGTAGGGGAAAACGGAATGAGAAAGACTGTGTTTGAACTCCCTCTGGTGGTACATATCAGAAAACACGGGGAAAACTAGCTGAAAAAATCCAATGCATTAGCTCCGCTCCTCTACTATCATAACCACTGACTTTGTGAGACACAAAAATGCGAAGAATTCAAAGCTAACGATCGCTAGCGAGGGAAGCAGCAAACACCCGCGCCGGTGAGCTGTGCTATCACCAACGGAGGCCGCACTCTTGGTCGGATGCGAACCCACCCCGCCTCCCCCCACCCAAGCGACACAGAGCACGCAGCAAGCTCCCAGTGCCAAGACAGAAAAGATCCAAGCTCCCTCGAGCTGGCGTTAAGCTGGGCCAGTAACAGCCACAGCAGCTGACTGTCCGCTGAGTGCCAGCAACTGTGCTAGCACTTTCCACATGTGGGTGGCTTTACAGAGCTCAACAGTCCTAGGACAGAGACGTATTTTTTTTTTTAAATTGTCACTGGGACAGGGTGAGTGGTTTACATCTGCGAAAGCTCCAGGCAGAAGCTCCAGGCAGCCAGGGGAAGCAGCTCACTGTTCTGTAACCCGCATCAATTCCGCACTCATGGAAAATAGAGACAAAAGCTCAACCCAGTATCAGTCACGCTGGGCGAGCTCCAGAGCACTCTGCTCCCAGAATGCACCTACCATGAGGGTCCTTAAGTGTCCAAGGATGAAGAGGCTGTACTTGGCTCGTGTGATGGTGACGTTCAGTCTCTGCAAACTTGCCAGAAACCTAAGTGACAAAAGCAAAGTTACTTCCTGCCGCAGAGTGACTTAGCATGAGTGCGGGGACACAGACGCTGCTTCAGACGACTGTCCTGGGGCTCCTTCTCCTCCTTTAACAGTGCATCACTTTCTCCCTCTTCCCAACACAGGGTCCCTGGCAAAGCAGCCATTCCCGTTAAAACCTGGAAACGAAAAGCCTGGAGCTTTCCTTCAAAGTGATGCATCCGTCTGCCAATCTTGTGTTCTGCCTTGGAGGAGATACTGGGAAGTTTAAAGGTGGCGTTCTTAAGCTCTAGAGATGTCCTAAAAATACGCTACTAGTCAGTTATTCGAAATCTGTGTGAGGATCAGTAAAGTGCTGTGGAGGCAGAGCAGAAGCACGCACATATCAGGAAAAGGTACCACCAGATCTGAGGAGGGCTCGGAGACAACAGAACGGCTGTGTCAAGAAGGCGACTGTTCTGCTCCACGGGACGCCCCAGAGATGCCAGGGCCCCACCTGTCCATGCAGACTCTCCGAACGGGCGGAGGGAACTCACGTCACTGTTTCCTTTAAGAGCAGGGAAACACATTTCTAAACTGCGAATTTCACCCATTCCTCGAGAGCAGGAAAAAGCAGCCACACGAGTGTCCGGGCTCTGGAACTTGGAGTCTCCTGTCTGTCACTTGCTACAGTGTCCTTGACATCTTCAGTGAGTAAACGGACAGGAGCTAAGGTTTACAAACTTAGCAAAGCACAAAAACACAGGGAAGATGAAAAGCCCCTCCGTGACAGATCGTGGAGAGGACAGGCCGACTACCCCGAGCCAAGAGATGGTCACTCTTAGGAAGTGAAAGAACAGACTGCCCTTGGAGGCAGGTGACAGACAAGGTCCAAGAGAAGCAGACGTGACAGCGGATCAACTCTACAAGTGAAACAAGAACGTTTCATGATGTGACCCAAGTTTCTAACAAAGGAAAATACTGCAACGAGTGGTATTCCCCAGCAGCAATCGGAAACAGATGGGACTCGAGATCACAGACAAGTGAAGAGCCGGTGACACTCACCCAATTGAGCCCTGCACGGTATTTGCTCGGACACACGTGACAATGACACAATCCTTCTGCCGGCCCTGGAACCCATCCACGGTATCTACTTCTGCTGGCCTATTTATAGAACACAAACATGCTTATCGGAAACCGCTAGAATACTTACTAAACATGCATATTTATACAGTGGCATTTTTCAGCTTTTTCACTCGATCTTTTAGCAGAATATAATTCATGTAACCTACAGGTCACCACTCTTGAGTGGAGCATTTGGTGGTTTCTCGTACACCCGCTGGGCCATGCAAACATCACCCCCGGGTACTTTTGCAGTTCTTCCGCCTGGACCTATTAGCAGTTAGTCTCGATTTTTCCCTCTCTCCAGGCCTGGCATCTACGACAGACAGACTTCGTGTCTGGAAATGTCGTATGAATGGAACCGTACATATGTGGCCTTTCCTGCTTGGCTTCTTTGACTTAGACCATGCTCAGGGCTCCTCCCTGCCGTGGCGTAGAATGGCCCCGCACTCCTCTCAGGGCTGCGTACTTGACTCACAGATGCCCCATGGTTTATTTACGCACTTACAGTGGATGGACATCTGGGCTGTTTTCCCTTTGTTAGCGTTATGAACAACGTTGCTGCAACACTCACGTCTGAGCTTCTGCGCAAACGTTTTTTCAGTTTTTTCAGGGATATACCTCAAAAATACAGGTATTCTAGGCTTCACTTTTTTTTTTTTTGAGAAACGGAGAAAGCATGCATGTGAACGATGGGGGAGTGGGAGAGGGAGAGAAAAGAATCCCAAACAGGCTTCACGCCCAGCACAGAGCCTGACACGGGGCTTGATCCCACAACCCTGAGACCAGGCCCAGCCCAAGCTGAAATCAAGAGGACACTTGACAGAGCCACCCAGGTGCCCCTATGCTTTATTCTTTGAGGAACTGCCAAAATGTTTTCCACCGTGATCTACCATTTTAAATTCTCACCAGCAATGCAAAAGGATTCCAATTTCTCAACATCCTTGCCCCAACCTGTCCCTCACTGTCTGGCTTTTTATTCGTTGTTCAGACGGGTGAAAAGGGATCTCACTGTGCTTTTGATCTGCATCTCCCTAATGACAAACGATGTGGAACATTTTTTCACATACTTGTTGACCATTTGTTTACAACCTACTTTTGAGAAATGCTATTCGAATCCTTTGCCCATTAAAAAAAGTAGACTATTTAACTTTTTGAGTTGTGTGAGTTCTTTATATAATTCAAATGCATGATTTGCAAGTACAGATTTTCCTTGACCTAGGATGGCGTTACATCCCAATAAACCCACCATGAGTTTAAAAACATCCTAAGCTGAAAATGTAATTTATTACACTTAACCTACCGAACACTGGCTTGGCCTGGCAGACCTCAGATAGGCTCTGAATGCTTACATCAGCCTACAGTTCGGCAAAGCCTGTTTGTAAGTCATGTGACTGCTCTGGAACCAGGACAGAATGGCTATCAGTGTTATCAGATGCGCCCTCTTGACTGCGGTGCTGACCGGGAGCAGTGGCCGCTACTGCCCAACAGCATGAGAGAGGATCGTACTGCCTGCCACCGGCTGGGGAAAAGATTCAGATTTGAAATCTGCAGTAGAGCTTCTACTCAATGTGTACTGCTTTGCCACCATCATGAAGTTGGAAAATTCTAAGTCAAACCATGGTTATTCAGGAACTATGCGTCTATTTTCCCATTCTGGGGGCTGTCTTCTCCCTTTTTTGATGGTGTACTTTGACATGCACAAGTTTCTAAATTTTTATGAAGCCCAGTTTATCTATTTTTCCTTTGGTAACTCGTGCTTGGGTGTCATGCTGAGAAACTGCTGTCTCATCTGAGGTCAGACAGGTTTATAGCTCTGAACTTTATAATTTTACGCTTAGATTCAGTGCTCTAACCCACTCTGAGTTCATACACTGTATGCTGTGGGACAGGAGTCAAAATTCATTCTCACAGCATCTGGGTTAAGCTGGGTTAACCTCAGCCGGTTAGGCTTCCCATTCTTGATCTCGGCATGAGCAGGTCATGATCTCAGGGTGGTGAGATGGAGCCCGTGTCTGGTTCTGCGCTGGGCACGGAGCCTCCTTTAAGATTCTCCTTCTCTCTCCCTCGCCCCTCCTTCACCCCACTTGCACACTATTAAAAAAAAAAAAATTCATTCTCTTGCATATGGAGATCTAGTTGGCCCAGCACCATTTAAAAAAAGACTATTCTTTCCCAAATGAATGGTCTTGGCACCCTTGTTGGAAAGCACCTGGCCATTAATGAATGGGTTTCTTTCTGAACTGGCAATTCTAGTCTACTGGTTTATAGGCCTATCCTTAGGACAGCACCAGTCCTGATAACCAGCTCTGCCAGGAAGTTCAGAAAGAGCAAAGTGTGAACCCTCCAACATGTAGTTCTTTTTCATGATATTTGGGGTATCTTGCATTTCCACATGAATTTTAGGTTAAGCTTGTCCATTTCTGTAAAACAGGCAGCTGGGTTCTGCCAGAGACAACACTGACTCTGTAGGATCAATCACTCTGGGGAGTGCTGCCCCCTTAACATCAGGAAGTCTTCCGAACCACAGACAAGACTGTCTTTCCATTTATCTCAGTGTTCTTTAATTTCCTTCAACAACGTTTTGTATTTTTTGATGTTTTATACACCTTTACTACATTCATTCCTACTTTGTGCATTTTGATGCCATTACAAACGATTGTTTTTTAAATTTCCTTTTCAGATTGCTCGTTGCTACTGTAATACAAATATAACTAATCTCTGTATACTGATCTTCATCCTACAAGTTGGCTGAACTCATTAAAAATGAATAGTTTATGTGTTTTTTTATATAAAATGTCCTGCCAACTATGAGAAAGGGTAGTTTGACTTCTTTTATAATATGGGTGCCTTTAATTTCTTTTCTTGCTCGATTATCCTGCTTAGAACCTCTAATACCGTGCTGCCCAGCAATGGTGAGAGCAGGTGTCATTCCTGATCCTGGGGTGACAGGATTCAGCTTCACCATCAAGTAGGTTAGCTGGGGATTTTTCATAGATTCCTTTTACTAGGTTGAGAAAGTTCTTTTCTATTCCTAGTCTGTTGAATGTTTTCATCATGAAAGGTGTTGGATTTCATCAAATGCTCTTCCTATATCTACTCAGATGATCATGTGGGTTTTCTCCCATTATTCTATTAATAACGGTGTGTCACACGAGTGATTTTTTTGTATATTGAACCAACCTTGCATTCCTGAGATAATCCCACTATAGTCTTGGTGTATTATCCTTTTAATATGCTGCTGAATTCAGTTCCCAATATTTTGTTGAGGATTTTTAACATCCATATTCATAAAGGATACTGGCCTGTAGTTTCTCTCTTCTTGTGATGTCTTTCCATGGCTCTGGTATGGTAATATTGGCCTCATAAAAGGAGTGAGAAAGTCTTCCCTCCTCTTCTATGTTTTGGAAAAGTTTGAGAAGGATTGGTGTTAATTCTGATCTTAATGTTTGGTAGAATTCACCTGGTCCTGGGTTTTCCTTTGTTGGAAAAGTGTTTGATTACTAACTCCATCTCTTTACTTTGTACAGGTCTGTTCAAATTTTCTAATTTTTCTAGAGCCAATTTTGGTAGCTTGTGTGTTCCTAAGTTAAGAAATTTTTGAATTAATCAATTTCCAATAATTAATCTTTGATTTTACTGTCGAGGTAAGGAGGAGACAAAAACATGAGCTTCACCCTGTACATAAAGGCATGAAAAGGATTAAATACTTTATTCTAAGTGAAAGTGTTACTTTGTAAATCTTACTAGAATGAGAATTCAGATTAACAAGTCACGGAACTAAAGGAAAAGGCTGAGGGTTTCTCAGTCGGGTCCACTGCCAATGGTGGTGAGGACACTGCGACCAGCAGGAGGTACTCTGGCGACGGCTGGTCTGCAGGGCCAGGAGTGTGAGTGTTCCCTACCCAGCACGACCAAAGCCTTGAGTCTCCCCCTGCCGTATCACCACGGCCTAAGACCATTTCCTAGAGTTAGGTTTCCTTTGATCCCCTCCTTCTTCTTTTTAATTCAACAGAAAAACTGGAAATATCTGTAAAAATAGAGATGCCTCACCCTTTTCTATCAAATTCTTTGTCCAAATCCTTCTGAATCATCGTCTTCTGAGCCTTGTAATGGGTTATTATGCCAATGTTCCGGAAAGTAACATCCCTTCTTTTGTCTTTAATAAGTTTAATTATTTCCATTACCAGTTTTATTTCTTGAACATTTACATATGAGCTAAATAAGATGAAAAAAAAACAAAACAAAACACATCAAAACTAATAGCAGTCCAACTGCTAGCTTCAGTCCTACTTTCTTTTCCGTTACAGTGAAGGGCAGGCAGGTTAAGTTTCACCTTTATTCAGTCATCAGCGGCTCAAAGAAGCTGTTATAATGACCATTAATACTGCACACGTGCAGACCTATAACCACCCAGTGAAACAGAAGATGTAAGAAAGAAAAGATTCTGAAATCAACCGAAGGTCACTCACCGTTCTCATTTGTTGTAACAGGGATAGCAACAGTAAGAACAAAAGCATTTACGATAACGCAGATATGAATGATCAACAGCTAAAACTAAGAAATTTACTATCTTCCACACACTGAAAAAAGTGCTTTAGTCATTTATCTTCCTTAATTCCCCACCACTGGCTGTGCAAACCACGTACCACACAGCCGAGGTGTGATGCCGTCCACACCATCTGAACGAGACACGGCCCCTAGAGAACAACATGGAATCCTGCAGTGGGCTTGCCTCCTTACTGGCCTCGTCCTGCTCTCCCTACCCACCTCCTGAACTACAGGGACCCCTTCACTACCGCTCTAGGAGCTACATGCACTGCACCTGAGGCCACCTTACTGGTCTCACTTCAAGGGCCTTTAATACCCACAATCTTAACTTCCGACTTAAGTTTAAGTCTATAGAAAATCCTGTTGGGGCGCCTGGGTGGCTCAGTCATTAAGCATCAGCCTTCAGCTCAGGTGACAATCCCAGGGTCCTGGGATCGAGCCCTGTGTTGGGCTCCCTGCTCTGCGGGAAGCCTGCTTCTCCCTCTCCCACTCCCTCTCTCATTATCCTGTCAGATAAATAAATAAATAAAATCGTAACCCCCCCACCCCCCCACCATTAGCCAGCTAGCTCTTCCACCCCTGAAGTCTAATTTACTTTCCTTGGTCACCTCTCAGGTGAACCCTCCTCTGTGACCCTCCCCCCCACAGCGCTTAGGATCAACCGCTTCTCTGTGTCCCTAACTTCTTCACTCCATGTCTTCTCCCCGCACCCCGGTAGCTCAACTAATACATAACCCTTCCTGAGGAAGGGTTTTATCAATAAGGCACAGAGCACTCAGTGCCCCCTGTATTTCCCTGTACTCCACGCTGGGACCTGCGCTAACCACTTTTTCTCGTGCCCCACAAACCACATGAGTATGTTTCCTTATTCACAATCCCACATATCAGGTACTGGGTGCCCTGGGTCTCCCACCTTCATTCAAACGGGTCTACACTGATCCTCGCGCCACGTAACCCACTGGAATAAGTAATAAACCTGAGGATTCCCATTTGTGTCTGTGTCTCCTCTTAGATCACAAGAGCCATGCACAACAGCCATATCTGTTTT
This sequence comes from Mustela nigripes, assembly GCF_022355385.1. Classification (NCBI taxonomy): domain Eukaryota; kingdom Metazoa; phylum Chordata; class Mammalia; order Carnivora; family Mustelidae; genus Mustela; species Mustela nigripes. Next base: position 4,006,614 of record NC_081565.1, on the reverse strand, counting down.
ACAACAGCTATGATCTTAGCATGTGTTTACTCAAGTGTTTACCATGATAGCGATTATGATCCCCATTACATGATTAAGAAGAACTAAAAGGCCGAAATGTACAGAGAAAGATATTAGTTAATTTAGGGTAATAAAGGAAAAGCTAGTAGCTTAGCTACAGAATGCCTGTGCCCTGACACAAGGCAAAGAGATGTATGGAAAATGTTTTCCATGTAAATATGAACAAAAATAACAACTCTGGGACTCTCCCGGGGAATGAAGAGAGGAGAACATACTCATTGTCCCGTCTTTCTGAACCGTCTCCAACATCGAACACCAGGTAAGGTTGAAATGGCCAGTCTGATGAACAGCGACTGGTTTCAGTCTGTCTACAAAAAAAGCAGCCACCATTCAGAATACAAGTTACAAGAAAATATTTTATTTTTATTAACATTTTTTTGTTAGGGAGGGAGCTGGGGGTAAAAAATACCTACCTTATTTTATCAAAATGTGTTTTAGTAAAAGGTAAAAAACAGATTGTATTTCTGTTCTGGGCCAGGAAGAGTGATCTATGCAATTAAAGATAACTGTAATTAAAAAGTCACTCCCAATACGATAAGTGAAAAAAGCCAGCCAGAGAATACAGACAGTCCACAACTTAGGATGGTTCAACCTACCATTATGTGACTTAACTATGGTGCAAAAGCAATACATTTTGGTGGAAACTGTACTTGGAATTTTGAATTTGGGTCTTGTCCGGGGCTAGCAACACGCAGTACAATCCTCTCACGAGACACTGGGCAGCAGCGAGGCTCCACTCCTGGTCAGCCCCACGGTCACGAGGGTAACCAACTTCTACACTTAACAACCATTCTGTCTTTCACTGTCAGTACAGTATTTGATAAGTTATATGATAAGTTATATATAAGTTATATAACCAACAGTTATAAAGCAGGCTTTGTGTTGGAGAATTTTTACCTAACTGTAGGCCAATGTAAGTGTTCTGAGTACACTTCAGTAGGCCAGGCTACGCCGTGTTCGGTAGGTTACGTGTATTAGATGCACTTTTGATTTGTGATACATTTATTGGGACATAACTCCGTCATAAGTCAAAGATCCGTACTATGCTGAGTATAGTGTGATTCTTTTTTTCAAAAATTTAAAAACTAAAAAAGTAAAATAAGATATGCATAGTATAAGGACTAGAAATAGCTATACCAAAATGTTACCAGTGATTATTTCTGGGCAGCACAAATAAGAGTCATCTTCCCCTCTTCTTTTTTATCTGCATTTGCTAAAATCAACATGGCTTTTGTAACTAGAAAAAAGTACTAAACCTCTGTTATGCTTTTTAGGTCACACTTAAGAACACAGTAAAACAGCTATTCTTCCTAAGCAGCTAAGCCCACAAATAAAACAAGCTACAAAGCCACGAGCGGAACTCACCTGCTCGTCTTCAAGCTTCTGTTGTAAACATAGCTGGAGGGGAAGAGACAGATGTCCGGGTGCATCCGGTACTGAACGGTGAGCTGCAGGACCGGCAGCCGGCCGACCACGCTGTGCTCCACGCTGTCTTCCAGCAGCTTGTAGAAGCGCGCCATCATTGACTGGTCATAGCCGTACTCCTGAGCTTTCTGGAAAGGGCGAGAACAACGATCTCCAAGCATTTGTTCATACTTTCCCCACTGCTGTAAAAACAGTGACTGAGCACTAATATGTATGACCAAGAAGCAGATTCAGAGAAAGATGTTTCTGACTTCAGGCCTTGGAGAGCCATGTAGCTCGACTGTTAACAGTTTATTCAGAAAACCCATATACTGCGGGGTTTGATCTCGGGGACGCCTGGGTGGCTCAGTGGGTTAAGCTGCTGCCTTCGGCTCAGGTCATGATCCCAGGGTCCTGGGATCGAGTCCCGCATTGGGCTCCTTGCTCAGCAGGGAGCCTGCCTCTCTCTCTGCCTCTGCCTGCCTCTCTGCCTGCTTGTGTGCTCTCTCTCTCTCTCTCTCTCTGACAAGTGAATAAATTAAAAAAAAAAAAAAAATCTTAGAAAAGAAAAATGTGATCTCGGGCACCTGGCTGGCTTGTGAGCATGTGAGCCTTTATCTCAGGGTTGTGAGTTCAAGGCTCATGTTTGGAGTGGAAACTACTTACTTTAAGAAAAAAAAAAAGGAAAAGATGTGATCTTGTAATGACCACAAGTAAAGCTATTTTGATGCTAACAGAGGTCACCTGAAAGAATCAATAATAAAAGAAACAAAGAACTGCGACACAGATTTTAACAATTATATCTAAGGTGTTCTCTCACAAACAGAAATACTGGTTGTCACTGTACACAAGTCTTATAAAGACCAGTCTCCCCATGTATCCATCCGTCCGTCCGTCTATCCAACATAACACTGACCATCTAGAAGTTAGGGTGCCGAGACTGCTGGGTAAATTAGACCAAATGTCACAGAATTTGTATTTCAGTGGAGAAGAAAGACAAGTGACAATAATGACTAAATTGATTTCATAAACCTGTTAATGAGTTAAGACCTGAAAAATTAGTGACCTAAGAGACAAATGAAGAGAACAGTTTTAATGTTATTATAGCTGTGCCTTGGGATATACTTTTCAATGTCAAATCATAGAAATACTCAAAAAGTACTGCGTCTTACATAATCTAGAAACAAACGTGCACTGAAGAACACACTAAGACAATGGAGACGGGATGGCCACACGTGATGCCGCGGAAGCCGTGCACATGAGGTTCCAAAACCTACTTCACAAATTAGGGGAGCTGTCGGTGATTCTGTTCATGGAGAATAATCAAGAACCAACTCACACTGCATTTCTTTTAAATAACATGGTGTTCTGCAAATTTACGGACTGAACTTCTTGAACTCAGCATGTAGTGAAAACGGATTGTTGATGGGCCCCAACTTCACTGCTTTGGTGATGGATAAAAACAGCAACAAAAATGAGAAAAATCTGCTTGGGCTTTTTACTATTATTATTATAGAAATAATATGGGCTTATTGAGAAAAATTTAGAAAATTATAAAGTTAATTTTCTCAACATGCTTTTCTGTCCACCTGTTTCTAAGAATTACTGGGAACAACCTAGTTGAGTATTTTAACAGATTTTGCTGGGCATTTGTTGTGTGTTTATTTATTTCTTTCCATCAATAGTCATCGAGTGCCAGCCTAATTCAGGCACTGTTTTAGGCGCTGGTGTTAAAACAGTGAAGAGAACAGACAAGAGTCCCTGCCCTTACGGAGCTTGCATGGAGGGGTAACAAACAGTATATAAGTTGCTAAGATGTGGTATGTCAGGTGGCTGGAAGGTCTGTGTGTGGAGGCTGTATGTATACAGGGTTTGCTTTAAAGGGGGCAGAAGCATTCCGTGCCGGGTTGTCTTTTTTCCTAGTCTGTAAAAAGATCAGGAATATCCTTCTGTGTTAGAACACAGAATCTGCATCATCTTGTAGGATGTACTCAGTTTTTTTCTACAAGTGGAACTGTTACTTTTTCTTTTTCCCCAGAGAGATTCAAAATAGGTTTGGCTAACTTAACGAGTACATCAGCTTCTGGGGACGTAGATGAAACTGTTGAATGTCTACTACTAACATTTTATTTAGTTACGCAGACCTATTTAAAATCACGTATAGAAAGAACCTATGATTTAGAAAGTAATACCGTTTCCCCCCACTCCTTCCTATCTAGTCCCAGCGTGGTCGTGCATGTGTGCTCAGATGTCAAAGAGCTGCGCTATCATTTTCAATAATCCAAAGTCAAAACACAGTAATGACAAAAAAAGAAAAACCAAAAAACCAACCAACCCGCTGGCTTTCATTCCACAACTGAACAGAAAAGCTCTGAAATGATCTGTTCTCTGGGGTCATTTATGCAACCACCACTCTGTACCAACAATCCACGGATCAGTGAAATATTCAACTATTATTACATTCAAAGCCATGGTCTACACCTATTCAGATTACAAACCCTCTACCAAACGTCCTGATTCTGGCGTGCATTGGTAGGAGCTCTCTGTGGTGAGGGAGCAGAGAGGGCGGGCATATTCCCGGCGCGGGCTGTTTCCTCCCACAATGAGGTTCACGGGCCCCTTTTCCTGACACTGTACTTTCAGAGGACAGGAGAAGCACTTTTTTTTTTTGGTATGACAGGACACAAAATTCTAGCACTGGAAATGTACTCTTAAGAATACATTTAAAGTACTCTTTATAATGTTTTCAAATATATACATTTAAATATAAATCAGAAGATTAGGAAACTTCTTCTAAAATTTTTCTTCTATTATTGTTTTGGTGTGTGTGTTACTAAAATGGATTGGATACAGCCCTTAAAACAGCTGCGCACTGCCTTTCCCCAAGAATGAGCAGGCCGCACACAGAACATGGTCGTTCTCGCCTTCGCCTTCTGGTCTTGGGCACCCACCCTGCTCATGTCACATGTGCACAGAAGCACAATCAGGAACACAGGGACATTTTTACAGACTCTTACTCTTAAAATTCCAACAGTGTTTCCCCTTTCTTAGCCATTCCCTCCTTTTCTTTCCAAGTAAGAGATGCTGATCCAAGAAAGACCCCTCCAAACACAGTAACAAAGAAGGCCCTTCCACTTTTAAGTAATATGAACATGAAACTAACTTACCATAGAAATGACCGTGGGAGGGAGCTGTTTCGGATCTCCCACGAGGATGAGCTTGTTACAACGATGGATGAGTGGAGTGAGAGTCTCAACCTCACAAGACTGCCCGGCCTTGAGAATAAAGTACATAATGAGAAGGGGTTCTTAATCACCTTTGCCGTTTCTTTATCCGTGTGCACTTTATCTAATTCACAGAAGTTCTAACATTCAGAAAAGTATCACTTTCTCTTTCTGCACTGAGTATCAAAAATAAGGATTTTGGGGGGCGCCTGGGTGGCTCAGTGGGTTAAAGCCTCTGCTTTCGGCTCAGGTCATGATCCCAGAGTCCTGGGGTCGAGCCCTGCATCGGGCTCTCTGCTCCACGGAGAGCCTGCTTCCTCCTCTCTCTGCCTGCCTCTCTGCCTACTTGTGATCTCTGTCTGTCAAATAAATAAATGAATTCTTAAAAAAAAAAAAAAGGATTTTTGAGTGTACTTATTGTGATGAGCACCAGGTGACTGAAATAACTTAAAAAAATAAGAAAAATAAAGTAAGCAAAAAAAACAAGGTTGGTTTTTTTTTTTTTTTGGTTAGAAAATAAAACAACAAAGAAACAAACACTCTCGACAGCCAATTAAGAACCACCACCGCAGAGGCGCTGTGAAGCCGGCACCACTCGGGCACCATGACCGCTCGGGAACCAGCCGCCAGCTGGAAGGCATGTAATGCCCCAGTTCTATGTTCTTTGTTCCTTCTGGGCACATGCCCAAGGGAACTGCATGGCTGTGAGTCCCCCTCTCCCCGCCACCCCCTTTCTTCCTTGCTCCCCGCAGGCCTCATCATCTGCAAGACTCAAGTTTCTCTTCAGTGCCATTTTCTCCAATTATTTTCATCACTTCCATGATGTCTGTTCTTTCGTTTGGTGAAAACGGATCTTGGATTGATCCTCTGTATCTCGTTTTCTGCGTCTTTTGTCTTCTGGCTCCACATTCTGGCAAACAGTAGGTACCCAACAAATGCTTGCTCAATGAATGAACTACGGATAAAGGATGTTAGCTGAAAATATTGTGGCTCAGAGCTGTCCAAAGTTATATTAAAACTGCTTCAAAAGGGAACCAGAGCTGTTCCAAGCAGAAGTGAGATACTCCTTGGGAACGATCTGTTGGAACAGTCAGGGATTCCAGAATCCCAATTCTGGAAAAGCCGTTTTAACTGTGAGGGGCTGTCAGCAACACATTCCAACATACGAGACTACACACACAGGACAGCAGGTAAACACCAGTGGCCCACGGACCCTGCTCTCCCTAGGTCAGCGGCAGCAAAGACCCCCAAGACTCGGCCCTCACAGCACCATCCAACTGCGCCAACTGACCTCATCCACAATGACACAACTGAAGGGGACACCCCCTTGCCCACGAAAAGCAGACTCCAGCAGTAAGCCACCACTTGTGCTCAGTGTGCAGCAGATGACATGGGACTCCAAGATGATGATGCTCTGTGTTTTTTGTGGGCGTCCTTGAACCTAAGACAACAAATAAAGATGAATCAGTATTTTCACTGTATATAAATTCTTGCTTATGGTAGGCCCGTTTTTACTGTAAAACATCCACCATTTATTATACGATAAAAATATTTAGTGAGCACAGAGGTCCCAGGAACCTCAAATCTAGAAAACGGCACAAACGCTCAAGACGATCAGAAAACAGCCGGGATAGCACCGTGTAGCGCAGCACAGTCTAAGCTCAGAACAGGAGTTAAAGCTCATTAGGAAAAATTTATTCAGGCTTGATTTGGTCAAAGCAAATTATAATCCTTACAGCAGATGTACGTGGGCAGGTACAGAACGCATAGAGACAGTGGTGAAGCAATTATCAGAGTTAAACTAGGGTCAGAACTCAGCTTGAATACACATTTTTCTGTCGGTTTTTAAGTACACAACGCTGTTCCTTCTTTTACAAAGGCTTGTACCAACACCACCGCCTGTGAAGAGGAGGAGCTCTGTGCTCACGCGGTAAGAAAGGCCTCCTCAGTCCGCCGCCACCGTACAGAATGCTTCACGGTGCGGGCAGTGCGCGTCCCATCTAGGGTCCAAGCTGATAACCCAGCGATCTCATCGGACTCAGTGAGCCCGTACCGGCTTATGAACAGGGGCTCATCCCTGCACATCTGGTCAACCACAGACGTGGACTGCCAACCACGTGTGGAAGCATCAGGGAGATGGTGGCAACCATGGCCCTCGCAGGGGCACACGTGAACGCACTGTCACACACCTCCCTTCTCAGCCACCCTTTGAGGAAAAGTGCCAAGTACAATGAATTCCGTGGGCCACAGAACAAGGTGGCGAGGAGCAAACCCACAGTATATGCAGAATCCGATTTCAGTAAATACAGACTTCAGCCTTAAATTTGGGAAGGAATTTTGGGCTCAGTTTACAATTTAATAAAAATCTTTCCACATAACTTTTTATTTAAATAACCAACAGCTAATGGAAATATGAATTAAGTTCAAATGTTATTTATTTAGCTCTACCAGAAAGAGAAATGCATTCAAGAGAAAAATTTCAGCTTAAAAATACTAGTAACATCAGGCTCCTGGGTGGCTCAACTGGTTGGGCAACTGCTTTAGGCTTAGGTCATGACCTCAGAGTCCTGGATCGAGTCCCACATAGGGCTCCCTGCTCAGTGGAGAGTCTGTTTCTCCCTCTGACCCTCTCCCCTCTCATGTTCTCTCTCACTCACTCTCTGAAAGAAATAAAACCTAAAAAAAAAAAGATACTAATCACGTCACCAGTTGCTAGAACCTGCTCTCCCTGACCCCCACTGGTTTATTAGGGCTGCAATCTGGTTAGGACACCTGGCTCATCCTTGCTTTGATCAAAATCTTATTCATTTTTTTTAAAGATTTTATTTTTATTTTTTTATTATTTTTTATAAACATATAATGTATTTTTATCCCCAGGGGTATAGGTCTGTGAATCGCCAGCTTTACACACTTCGTAGCACTCACCATAGCACATACCCTCCCACCAATATCCGTAACTCCACCCCCCTCTCCCAAACCCCTTCCCCCCAGCAACCCTCAATTTGTTTTGTGAGATTAAGAGTCACTTATGGTTTATCTCCCTCCCAATCCCATCTTAAAGATTTTATTTTTAAGGGCGACTGGGTGGCTCAGTGGGTTAAGTCTCTGCCTTTGGCTCTGGTCATCATCTCAGGGTCTTGGGATGGAGTCCCACATATGTCTCTCTGCTCTGTGGGGAGTCTGCTTTCCTTGGTCTCTCTGCCTGCCTCTCTGCCTACCTGTGATCTCTCTCTCTGTCCAATAAATAAAATCTTAAAAAAAAAAATTTTATTCTTTAATAAGTTCTATGCCCAACATGGGGCTCAAACTCACAAACTCACAAACTCACAATATGGAGTCACCTGCTCCATTGACTGAGCCAGCCAGCTGCCCCTTGATGGTATTTTTACATCCAAAGAATACTGGGCAGAAGTTACACACACTATAGGATTCTTATGATCAAAAACAAATATAAGTTAATACTTCCATCAAGAACTGCAGAACACTTGTTCATACTCTCTTTTGCCAAATCCCCAGCCAGTATCACTCTACTTGAATCCTGACATGTGATTTTCCTTCCCCCCCCCCCTTTTTTTTGGTGTCCCTGGGTGGGCACTAATTCCATTTTCTTTTTAACAGGAAAAACATCTTCAAATCTACTTTCGCTAATTATTCATCTATGACAGTTATCATAACCGACTTTGCAGCGGCGTGGCATGGGGAGCACCTAACAATGGAGTTTAATGCTTACCCAGACCTAGAAAAGGAAAAGATTACTCTGTATAATCGCCCCTCTCTTATAAATCTTAGTGAGGGTAAGAATTATTAGGCTAAAGCAAAAAAAGCAAATGTACATGCAACTCCATCATTTTCTCTACTTTAACATTTAAAGAAGTTTTTCATAATAAATAAATTTTTTTTGGTAAAGATTTTATTTATTCATTTGACAGACAGAGATCACAAGTAGGCAGAGCAGCAAGCAGAGAAAAGGGGGGGGAAGTAGGCTCCCCGCTGAGCAGAGAGCCCGATGCGGGACTCGATCCCAGGACCCTGAGACCATGACCTGAGCCGAAGGCAGAGGCTCAATCCACTGAGCCACCCAGGCGCCCCATGATAAATGTAATTGAGAAAAGCCCATCAGTTCTGTGAAATAATTCATAATAAAGAGAAAGAGAGAAAAACGTGGAAAATGCTCCAGGTGAACCACTTACCTCTTTAATTTTAGAAGCTAGTTCTTGCCTCTCTTTTGAAACTTTTGCAATTTCTTCATCTAATTCTTGCCTCTGGAAAAAGTAAGAACACAATCATTAAAGTTAAAATGAGCATTTTCAAATGCTTCCAGCTGACTGTCCTGCCTTTCAGGTGACACTGATCTGCCCGAGAGAGGCTCGCTCTTCACCCAGTTCCTTCTCTCCTCCCCCGGAGTCCTGACACTCGGGCTGTGCCTTGGGCCACACTGGCTCACACTGGCCCACATGCACACCATCCAGCCAGGCAGCCTGCAGAGACCCTTCACGGACAGCAGCCCTCACACAAACACTGATCCCGGGCAGGAGAGCAACCAGAATCCCTGCAAATGGAAGCCCCAACAGCACCACCCTCATGGCCAGCAACCCCGCTGCCTCCAGCGCCTGTGCTCCTGATGCACGCCCACGCAGCTTATACAAGCCCTGCCCTTTTGGTCCGAGTGGCCCAACATGGCCCTAGCCCAGGACCTGGAAAGCACTCCACCCACAGACCCTAACGAAGACACACACCCCAGGTCCTGCCTCTCTGTCCACACTCTGCCTTGACCTCCCTGTGTGGCCCCTGGAGGAGGGATGTGTACTTCCTGCAGGATTGAGCGTAATGAATGTATCTACTCAGTTTCTCTCGGATCTGGCACCCTGAGCTCCACTTAAGCATAGTCTGAGAACAAGCCTTAACACTGTGTGAGATGCTGTTCTGCCCAGTGCGTCCCGTGTGTGCTACTTCTGTCTGCTGAGCAGTCTAACCCCTGGGGCTCAGTCCTGCATTAATTTCTGGGTGGTTCAAACAGGTTATTCATCACAACCCAGTCACTACTCTAGCCAGAGTGATGGGGACAGAACACAGGCCTGGTAAACTATGGCTCACATTCCCTTATGAACAGGGATCAGACCTGTATGCACACCCAGGGACTAATCAGACACCTGCCGTGTAACTGACATGGGTGGTGGGGAAAGCAGCCCCTTCTCTTCCTATGGGTTTTCTTTCCTTCCTTCTTTCTTAAGATTTGAGAGAGAAAGAGATTAACAGTGTGGGCATCAGGGCAGTGGGGAGGCAGAGGGAGGAGGAGAGAAAGCAGACTCCCTGGTGAGCACAGAGCCTGACACGGGCTCGATCCCACAAACCAAAATCAAGAGTCAGATGCTTGGCTGACTGAGCTACCCAGGTGCCCCTCCCATGGGTTTTCTAAGCTGGGGTGGTGGTACCCACAAACGCTGGCACTTGTCTTCTGCAAGATGAGAAATGCCTGACACACAGAATAATCAAGGCATGGAAAAATGGCATCTGAGCCTCTGGATCAGCCATGCTGAAGCTAATCCCTCCCAGAGTTCCTAGGTATATGAGTGAGTGAATTCCCTTTTTGTCTAACGTGGGTTTAACTTGCAACTGAAACATATCTAATAAATTCACTACAGCTTTAATACAAGCCAGACAAGAGCAAACTACAGCCTGTGGGCCAAATTCAGCTCACCATCTGTTTTTATAAATAAAGTTTTATTGGAACACAGCCACATCCATTTGTTTATGTATTATCTATCACTACTTTTATGTTACAACAGAGCTGAGTAGCTGAAACAGAGACCATATGGCCTGCAAAGTTTAAATTATTTCTACCTTTCCTTTCTAGAGAGCTTTTTAATCCCTAATATAAGGCATATCACTTTTGTATACATCTTTATACACAAATTATGCTATTCCACAATAAAACAATGGTATCAAATATTCATCACTAGCTTCTATACTTATCAGCTATTAAAAAACACCCATCAAGAAACATGTAGGTACCTGCATTTCCCTTCCACCTCGGCATAAAGCACGCTGGCGGGAAAGTTCATCTAGTTGACGATCTAGAAATTCCTTTCTTCTATGCATTTCCTGAACATGAGAAGGTAAGTCTTTTTCTTAAAAAAAAAAAAAAAAAAAAAAGAATGATATGACAATATGACAATTCTCATAAATATACACATATGCATATACAATGAGAAGAAAAATTAGTTCTCAAAGCAAGGCTATTTCGAGTTTCTCCAAATTACCTTTAATGCCCAACACATCACCTATCACATAAAAGGAAACAAAGTAATGTCAGTTTGTGCCTTAATAGTACTTACTCATTCTGTGGTTAACTTGGCTATCCAAACTGAATTTTAGGACCTCATTATTAATAGACTTTTCTGGACCGAGACGTACTAAATTTATATCTCCACAGTTTCCTGTTGATAAAAAAATCATACTTAGAGATTAATAAGGACACTGCCAATTTCCACGTGTAGTATCTATTTCTCAGCAAGCATATTAACAATCAGGGAAGGGAACCAACATTAACTATCAAGAACTCCACACCTGCAATCACACTGGAGGCTCCATACACAGTAGATACTCACAATCACCCTACGGGGGAGTACTTACCATTTCCACCTAATAAAAGCTACAGAGGTTGCATAAATAGGACATTACAAAGTTGAGATTCAGTCATACCAACATTTCTCAAACTATGTTCTGAATACTATTCCACAGTAAAGTACATTTGGGGAAGGGGAGTTAAATAGGACAGATTTCTTAACCACAGGATAGATCAGGTATATACAGACTTTCATTTATGAATACATACTTGAATTCCCTGACAGAATCATATTTTACTATCAAATCCTTTTCTATGGAGCAGTCACAACAAAGTTTTTAAAACTCTATTCCACATCGTGCTGCTACTCCAGAATCTAAGGGACACAAGGGGCTGGAAACTGCGGAGTTGATAACTGCAAACAGTGGAAATGTCACAGATGTGGCAGCTAACCACACCCTTATTTTAGGTCTCCATATTTGAGATGTTATTTAAGCTGAACATCTCTCACTGCATCACGGGGCTAAGTGACAGCCATCCGCACTTACCCCGTCTGACAGACCATGTCCTTATTCGTTTATTGTCGATCTCCCTCCCTGGAATAGGTTTTGTTGTGGTCACTGGCTACGACAGTGGCTGGCAGAAGTGCAATCAATGTGTACTGAATGAATGAATGACTTACTAAACAGCTGTCCACAACATATTTTTGTTTCTAGTTCAGCTCAATCTTCTAAATTTGAAGCCACCTTCTCTGGTCAACATTTACTTGAAGGTTTCAAAACTGCTAACTTACTTGTGTTTCCACCAGAAAGGTAAACGAAATTACCTAGACATTCACCCCCTATAAATATCTAGAAATGCGCCACAAATTAAAACAGACTCCTTTAAACTGCAGGGTAAGCTCACAGAAATGGAAGAGAAATTCCTAGGGGCCAAAAACAAAGAGAAAACTCAAAACCAGAGTTGAAAGCCCACAGGCTGCTGAGGCTTCCCCAGGGGAGCAGGAGGAGTCAGGGCTGGCACTGTCTAGTGCTCAGAATTTTTTTTTTTTTTTTTTTTTTTTTACTGTACATTCAATAAAATGCAGATACTTAAAAATCTTTAGTCCTACAGAGTTTGACAAATGTCTACACTGGCAAAACTACCACTCCAGTGAAGACACAGGAACTCTACAATGGAGGCCTGGATTCTAAAGGCCAGCGGAAAGGGAAGGGCCCGGAAGAGGTGGGAGGAGAGAAGGGAAGTGGAGCTCTCTATGCCTGGGCTTAGCTTAGCGGGGAAAACTAAATTCTCTTCCAGAACTTTCCAGCCCTGGGCCATGCCCCAAGTGGATTTAGGGACTAAATATAGAATTCAGGGAATGACAAAGATGGCCCAATCAAAATACAGTTCAGAGTTTTAAAATGAGAATACAATGAGCAACTTTATGTCAATATACTGAAAAACCTAAGAGGAGTGTTGATTTTTCTTGAAAAACAACAAATTAGCTAAACTCACTAAAATACAGATACCCGAATAGAACTTTAACAGTTAAGATATCCAGACAGTAGATTAAGACTTACCCTTCTGTCAATAAACAAAGAGCAACAAACAAAACAACAGCAAAAACAAATTAATCTTCAAGGAATAGATGATCTCGGTCGTATATAAAGCATTGTAAAGAATACACAAAAAATTACCCCCAATTCCATTTTCAAAGTCAGTCTTATAAAAACTAGACAAAGATATGACAAAGAAAAATCACAGGCTGGCCTTATTCATGAATACTAATTTCAAAATACTAAATTAAACGTTAATAATCCAGCAACGTGTTAAGAAATAGTAATTAATACATGACCAAGTTGTCCTTATTCTAGGAATCCAAGATATTTTAACATTAGAAAAACACTGCCATTTACCCCATTAACAGATTCAAGAAAAAGATTTCATGATCATTTAAATGCATGCAACAAGAAAAATGCATGCAATAAATCTCAACAGCCCTTCAGGACAGAAACCAAGGACAAGGGAACTTCTTTATCCTGAGGAGGGTAAACACTAAAGCCCCCAAATCAACAGCTTCCTTAATGGCGAGATGCCCAAGGCATTTCTCTCAGGATGCCCAGGACAGCTGGAAGTAGGGGAAAGAAAATGCGGTACAGAAGACCCAAGTTCTCTTCCACGGCCAGAAGACAGCAATTTTTCTCTAACAGAATGGAAGCTCCAACCGGACTCCCGGCTGGCCTGGCCTGACTCCTGCCCAGCTGCACGGGCAGCACACGCCTGCGCCCTCCCCTTCCCTCAGCCCGCAGGGAAAGGCACGTTCGAACCACAGCGCTGTGGACGTGTGGGAGCTGCTCCTGGGCGTGTGAACTGCTATGCCCACTTCTGAGGAGAATTTGGAGAATTTGGCACTATCCAGAAAACCGAAGATGCAGGAAATCCTTCGGCCCAACATTTTCACTCCAATGTCTACCTGTGGTAGGCCAGCGTTTTTATAAACTCTTGACCTAGCACGTGAAGTACACGTGACGTCAAAACCCAATATAGAACTCCCGCGCCTCCCCAAGGAAAGAGCAGAGTCCCCACGCGCCCTCACTGCCTGAAGCTCCCCGGGGAGGGCAGCAAACCAACGCCCAAACCCCCGCCTTTGTGGGGCTTATCACATTCCAGCTGTACCCTACGAAGGATCTCTCAATTCCAGTCCTTCTGTTGAAAGAAACTTCTGCTAGAGTTCCCCACACCCTACCAATTCTTCCCATGGCTAACCCCTAACTGCTCTTCTCCAGGTCTCATCTTAGACATCATCTCCCCCAGGAGCCTTCCCTAACCCTTCCACGACTGAACCAAGGGCCACTCTAAGCTGTCTGAACACAGCCACATCTCCCTGCTCTTCCGGAATGTCCAGCTTTATACTCTAAATGCTCACCGATCCACTTCCTCACTACTGTCTCTTGGAAGGTTTCACTGCTGAAACCTCAGTACCTAGCACAGGGCCTTGGCAGAGAATAAATGCTCAATAAAATCTGCTAAACGGATTGATGAGTACATATGGGCCATGGCCCCAAGCAGAAGTTACCATCAGAACTGGCTTGCCCTCTGGCATTCCAAGCTGCCAACACTAAACACTGAGAACAAAACCAAAAACAAATGAAAAGCCATGTAAGTATCATACCCAAAGGATTCTTCTTGTCTTTACATTTTTCTTTAAATTCGAGGATGATTTTTTTCATAAGCTCATCAACAGCTGCGTTGGAAGGCGCACACACAAGGACACGGTTTTGTTTGATTTTGGCATTGGAGTTTTCATCTGAATGGCCCTTCCTCTGGTTCTACAATTTGACACACACACGCCAAACAGACAGACAGACAAAAGATACTGATGAGCTCTATTACAGAGTTTTCCAGTTTGCTCCTACTTCCATGTACGTTCGAGAGTTCCCCTTATAAACACTTAAAAATAAGTAACAGCACCTACAGCTTACGTTGACGCTGAGATGACTCTAACAGGACATTTTATCATGGCTTCTCTGAGCCTCACCTCACTGTCCACTTACTTTACTGCATACTCAATCCAACCAAAATGTAGCCCTGGAATACATTCCAGTTTCTTGGCATTAGACGTGACACATTATTAAGCCAGAAGACCACCATTCTAACCCTTCAGATCAGTGTCACACAGGACAGCATTTTCTGTTTTGTTATCTTTTATAATCTTCTCTCCTTCTGCTACCTCTTTCTTGGACACAGTTCCACAAAGTATCAAAAAGCTACACAGAAGTGCAGGCAGAGAGACCCGTAGTAGTTATTTACACATGTCAGTTAATTCGCATGAAGCGATGCTCTCGGCTAACAGCACTGATGCCCTCACATGCTCTACCTCTGTCAGGAGGCGGTACAGGAGGCCAACAATAGTTTTTGATTTTCCTGTTCCAGGTGGTCCATGTATCAGACAGATCTTGGCAACAGACGGGGAGTGCTTGACCATGGCATATGCAGTTTCTATCGCTTTCTTCTGGTCTTCGTTGAAATCTCTTAAGTAGGTGATCTATATAAAAGACATTAGTGAGAGTGAGTTGCTCTTAGAGTGGCCCAGGAGAGGAGGAAGAGAAAAACTCCATTTGAATTTCTTCTAAACTTTATCAGACAGAAGCTTTGGTTATGATCAGGCAAGACCCCAAATGATCTTTAACTGACAGAACCAATTTCACTACTATAGAGAAAGTTATTTGTGAGTGTCTGTAGGTTTCAGCCCATCTACAACTACTACAACTGCATTTTTATTTGTGAATCTTACAAAGAGGGTCACAATAAACTGATCTGTACATTTCTTCTATTTATTCTTTACTTAGACAGTAAAAAAACATTCCAAGATTTTGGATCAGATCTAAGTTTAAATCTCAGTTTCTCATAAGCTAGGTCTCCAAACTCCTAACCTCATCCATTAAATGGGACTCTCCTGGGAGGATGAAAAGTGAATGATGCTGCACGGAAAGCCCCCGCACACAACCGCAGTCCAAACACCACCACTTTCCTCTTGCTTCCTTGGAACGAACATACACAGCTCTGAGAGGGAGAACATGGGCCCAAGTGAAATGGCAACTTCACCCGTCAATTCTCCATCGATCTTTTAATTGCAAAAGTAACTCAAAATTAACCCACTGCTACTTCTGAATTGTCACCACCTAACAAGCATTTACGTAGGATGCTCATTTCACATTTTAGGGCTCCTCTCTAACCATACTTTCAATTCTTTATTGCACTATGCCTTTTTCCTGAGGTAAGCTGAGTAACGAAACATAGACTATGCCACACCAAAGAAAATGCAGCGCCACATGCTGTTGCTGTGCGCGCACAGGGACGCGGCTTGTCCAGCACGCACGGGAATGTGTGATGAAGAAACACACACGAGGCTGTCATGTTCTGACACAGAATTTTCAGACTTTTCATTCTCGTTTAGCCATGACTCACAATTCTCTCAGATGTTGTAGTTAGTAAATCTTTCGTACAGAAGTCCATAGGGTTTGGATTCAGAACAGCTCTGGCCAGTTGGTTCCGTCCACTCAACAAAGACATGGCTTTCAACTTCCTTTGTGTAGTTACCAGAGAACTGATCACAATGCATTTCACGAGCTCATTTAAATTGACTGGCAAATCATCTTGAGTCTGGATGGAAAGGGAACACTCAGACTTCCCGTTGCGCACTATTATCAAGAAGGAGAAAAAGCAATCTCAGTCACCAGTGAATACTACTGTCCAGCTAAAATAAGGCTATTCAGCATTCTGTATTTTATAAGTCATGTCTTTCGTATGACATATTGTTCAAGTAATTCATTCAAATGCTTACTGAATGGTTCCTAAGAACCAGGTAATTCTTTCCTAGAAGAGGGAAGCAGATAACCAAGCAAAAACGTCAGCGGTGAGGAGCAGTGTGAAGAAAGAAGAGAAAACGGGGCGCCTGGGGGGCTCAATGGGTTAAGCCTCTGCCTTCAGCTCAGGTCACGATCTCAGGGTCCTGGGATCGAGCCCCGCATCCGTCTCCTTGCTTCCCCCTCCCCCTCTGCCTGCCTCTCTGCCTACTTCTTATGCTCTCTCGCTCTGTCAAATAAATAAATAAAATCTTCAAAAAAGAAAAAATGAAAGAAAAAGAAAAAAAAAAAGAGAAAGAAAGAAAAGCAGAGAAAGGGGATGACAATGTGATGAGGATGTGTTACCATCATGGACAAGTCAGGGAAGGTCTTCCAGATAAGACTGCGCCTGAGCAGAAACTTGAAATAACTGAGAAAACCACGCCCTTGTCGGGGGAGAGGGTATTTACTGGCAAAGGCCATGAAGCAAGGGTGTGACTGGAGTAGCCGTGCACAGGGCGTGGGGGGAGCAGGGAGAGGAGTGCGGCGGGAGTCAGAGAAGAGGACAGGGTCTCCATCTTACAGGGCTCTGCAGACCACGATACCGACCGAATATTACCTCGAGTCAGGTAGAAAACCCCAGGGCAGCGCTGTACCGGGGAGGGACACGCTTGAAGTCACCCATTAGCAGAATCACTCTCACTGTGGGGAAGATGGAATTGCAAGGGGAAAAGCACAGAAGCCAACAAACCACCAGGAGGCAGTGCAGTGGACGGCTGTGCGGACCAGGAGGCAGGAGCAGACACACAGCTTGGATCCTGGATACTTCGCGAAGAGTCAACATGATTTCCTGATGAATTACACGTAGGGTGTGAGACAAAGAAAGCATCAAGGATGCCTAGGGGTTTGGGTCTGAGCAACTAGAAAAACGCAGGCCCCACGTGCTGACGTGGGAAAAACAGAAGGAATAGTAGACGTCAGGCAGACAGTCAAGTGCTTCCTTTGTTTTTTTTGTCTGACAGATTTGCAAATGGCGAGGTCAGACAGTTGGGTGCTTGAGGAGCTAGAAGGAGAATACTCAGAAACAGAAATCTGGTGCATGTCGTCATTTGCAAGAGTCAAAAGCCCTTACTGAGCTATGTATGCACCCCTCCGGCTACTCGCCCAAACGCAATCTACAGAAGCACTGAGCTGGAACACACTCGAAGTGCGGCCCGCCAGCTGAAGTGCAGCACGACGCTGAACCCCAAGGAGTTTCGTTTTTAAGACTACTTGCAAAAAGGCGAAGGAATAATGAACTCATGTTCTCGTGACATAATTGAGACTAAGGAAGCGGTAGTGTTAAAAAGGCCACTTGGCCTACAAAGAAGAATGTGGGCGACGCTGCGGTTAAACAAACGCAGGTTTCATTTCCGGGCTGACCACACGTTACTGAGCGTGCGCCTGGGTGAGCACTGAAGCCTTGAGCCTTCCTATCCTGATGAGCAGAGAACACACAACTCCTACTGCTTTGCAAGGCTTTGAGGAAGACGAGAAGAGAGCACAAGACGGACAGGGCATGTGGCTGGGCACACAGCAGGTGCTGACCTTACTTCTGTGATGCTACTCCCTGGAGAACGGTCCCTACAGCACCAGGGATGGGAGCAATGGAAACAGCAAACTCTTCAAGTTGCCTTGCAGTGACTTACGTGTTTGGTCTTCTCACTGATACTTAGCCACGACACCAAGGTTGTGATTTAATATACAAAAATAGCTGGTTTGCAAACTATTGTTTAATAACAAACCCAACGACAGATGAAGGAATGTGTCAGAACGAGAGGACATTACAAAAGAAAGCTTTTAAATCATAAGTCTAGCCCAGTAAGTACCGGGCCTTTCCCAGGTAAGTCTAGAAAAACTAAACAAGGACTCTGGAAGGCAAGTAACCTGGCAAATACATGTCTCGAATACGCATAACAAGTATGTGGCTGGTAAAGCACAGCTCCGAGGGAATTAAAAGATGAGCTTATATCTCACAGATTCCTCTTCACAGTCTCGTCGTGTACTTACTGACGGAAGTGCGGCGAAACTTATGAACATACGCGCAGTGGTAATCACGGAGATCTTCCATGTGATCTCTCTCTGTATCTTTATTCTCTCCGTTTTGTCTTTCGGGAATCAAAAACACCAAATCATTTTCCTTTGGATGAAGTTGTTTAGCGAGTTCACATTCCTCAAGATGAACTATGAAACGATAAGAAGTTGGCATTGACTCTAACAGAATTATTTTAAATGCGATTAACTTAAAGGATATTAAACCCTTGTACTAAGTTCAACCAAGTATACAGCACAAGATGTTGTAATCTACTTCAAAGTAATACTCTGAGTCAGTCAACATTCTCAAATACAGATTACACAGTATTATAAAATGCTTCTTAACAACGGCTAAAAAGGGGACACTTGGGTGACTCAGTGGGTGAAGCCTTTTGCCTTCAGCTCAGGTCATGATCTCACGGTCCTGAGATCGACCCTCCAGTCTGGCTCTCTGCCCTGCCCTAACCCTCTTTCTCTGCCTGCCTCTCTGCTTACTTGTGATCTCTCTCTCTCTCAAATAAATAAATAAATAAATAAATAAATAAATAAAATTGTTACCAAAAAATGGCTAAAAAGCCAAAATAAAATCATAATATTCAAAAGTAGCTAGTAAATTTCCTTTCCTTAAAGTTTTAGTTTTTAACCAAGAAATTCTTTTTTGTTCCTCCCTTTCAAAATCCCAGAAGAATACCCCAAAACAGATCCAAACACATATAAGAAATCTGAGCCTACTTGGGGCATTTCAAACAAGGGGGAGAGGCTAGTTGTCAACCACGGGGGCTGGGAAAACAGTGAGTATTACAACAAAAAAGCTGAGCACCAACCACCAGATCCAGTAACAGTATAGTGAACTAAAATATGAGGCACTGAGTTTAGGCAGACAGAACCAGTAACTCCAGACAAGATTTTAAAATGGAGCAGGTATGGAGTGCCTAGGTGGCTCCGACTCAGGTGATGACCTCAAGGGTTCTGGGATGGAGCACCGCATCAGGCTCCCTGCTTAATGCGGAGTCTGCTTCTCCCTCTCCCTCTGCCCCTCCCCCTGCTTATGCACGCACCCTCTCTCTCAAAATAAATAAAATCTTTTTAAAACAATAAATAAAAATTGGCAGGCAAGAAAGATCTATGTGACGATATCAGACAGCAATTACAACAGTGAAGAACTACTACGTTGAGATCCAGAGGAATGTGGAAATCCAGTGGAGGCAGCCCTGTCATTTCCCCCTAGAGACATGTGAACCGTTCTTGGAATGATAGCCAAGAGGCCAGGCCATACCTGGGATGGTATAAGACAAAAACTGGAGTCCAGGGCCTGTATAGAGTGGGAGTGGGGACCCAGGCACCTCTATATGCTTCACACTGGGACTATGAAGGAGGCCTCAGGACTACGCCCCAGCATGAGGAAGCAGCAAACGTGCCTTGACATGGGCAAGAGCCCAGCTTCCAAACAGCCGGGCACTTTAGAAAAGCCCAATGCCTTAAACCAGATCTAGATGATCCCACATCACAGGTACCCCGAGAAGTCTGGCAGAAACAAAGGAAAATCCTCTTTGGAGGAACACAGAATCATCCCAGGCCTCAAATTAGTTTTATAAATAACTTTCCAAATGACCAACACTCTCCAGAGATAAGCAAGGCACATGGAAAGAAGAACACACCAACTGGTAGGATTCATCAACAACCAAGGACTGTCCTGGCAGCTATAGATTATATCTCACACAGTTTTTTATTATTTTATTATTTTTTTTAATTTATCGGACAGACAGAGATCACAAGTAGGCAGAGAGGCAGGCAGAGAAACAGGGGGAAGCAGGCTCGGAGCAGAGAGCACGATGCGGGGCTCGATCCCAGCACCCTGGGATCATGACCTGAGCCAAAGGCAGAGGCTTTAACCCACTGAGCCACCCAGGTGCCCCTATCTCACACAGTTTAAAAGGTTTGCCTCACCTACGGAGACACTCAAAAAAGAGCTACTAAGACTATAGATTTTGGGCGCCCACTTGTGATCGCTGTCAAATAAATAAATAAAAATCTTAAAAAAAAAAAAACTATAGATTTTGATAACTCAAGGGTGCATGTTTTAAGTTTTAACCTTACTGTTTTAAAACAGCAAAAAATGTGTAAATTGAGATACAATTTCCAAACAAGAAGAAAAAGTAAAATTTCAAAATGAGAAAAAAAGTAGAAGTATTCAACCAAAACAAAAGGTAATACATGTAATATACAATTAGGTTCACTTCTATTGTGTTTCATTTTATGGTATGCTTTCAACAATTCACCTGTGGTTATTTAAAAGTTCAAAGTCTCATATATGTTGTAAAAAGTATACTCTAGTTCTATCTAATTCTATCTAGTTCTAGTATATCTAGTTCTCTAGTTTTTTTTTAAAGATTTTATTTATTTGACAGAGAGAGAGAGAGAGAGATCACCAGAGAGCATGAGCAGGGAAACAGCAGAGGGAGAGGGAGATGCATGCTCCGGAGCCCGACACGAACTCAATCCCATGACCTGAGTCCAAGGCAGGCGCTTGGACTGAGCTATCAAGGCGCCACTTAGTTTTTTTCTTTATATATTCTGTTAGGTATGTAGACATTGAGAATTGTCATCTCTTCTGCTGAACTAAACTCGTGCAAAATTCCCTTTGTATGTAAGGTTTCTTCTTGTCTTACAATCTATTTAGTCTGATATTAACAAAGCTAAACATCCTTTTTTAAAAGATTTTATTTGAGAGAGAGAGAGAGAAAGTGTGTGCACATATGTATGGGTGACTACCTGCTGAGCACAGAGCCAGACGTGGGGCTGACCCTGTGACCCTGACGTCACTACCTGAGCCGACCTCAAGAGCAGGATGCCCAACCAATTGAGCCACCCAGGCACCCCTAAACACATCCTCTGTTGATAGGGTTTGTGTGAGTGCCCTTCTCCAAACTTTTATTTTTTCAACCTTTCTGTATTCTTATGTTTACATGTATTACTTGTTCATACATACAGTGTATTATTCTATCAATCATATTATTCTTGAAATACCGTTTTCTTCTACAGGATTCTCAGAATACTTAGAAAACTGCAAGTTCAGATACGGGATAAAAGAATACAGATGATATTGGTCATATCAGATAGCAAGTCAGCTCTCAAAGACTTGTAAGGGTCCTATCTAAAGGGCTTACATTATACTGGATAGAAACACAAGTATATTTAAGTCCATGAATTTATGAAATTAATTAATTAACTGGTCAACACCAGTGCTTGCAGTGAATTAACTCAGGTTAATTTACTTTTTAAAAACTGGTCAAGAGTCAAGTACTTTTCTACCTTTCTTTATAAAGCACAATACAGAATAACCAAATAATATACAGAAATGTCCTTATGGAATTATTCCAACTATAAATGAAGAAATTATCAAATAAAAATGTCACCATATTGTACCTTTAATAAGCTAATTTAGGTATTAAGCATCCACAGCTACAAATATTTCTAAAAGAGAAATTAAAGATCACTCACCTCCTAATAAAGGAATATTTACCACCATCTATGAGACAGTTTTGTCAAAAATTATAAATCAAACTTGAATCGGACCATATCTCTAGATACAACTATCAATTTCTAAGAAATGCAAAAGAGAGAAAAACACACACCCCAACACCAGGGGCCACAATCAACAAGTACAGGCAGGAATTCTAAAGGATCAACAATTCAGCTTCTTCAACAAACAAATTACAAAGGGGGGGAAAAAAAGCAGAATGAGAAAATTACAGTTCAAAAGACATCAACTAGTGTTAATGTGTGGACCTAACTTGGACCCTATTTCAAATTGGCTGAAAAAAATTGTTACTTATAATGAAATTGGAAATTTGAACACTGACTAACTATCTGACATTAAGGGATAACTTAATACTTTAGCAGTAAAATTTTATCTTATTATAAAATCTTAGAGGTCTGTACCTTTTAGAGATACTCATTGAATTACAAATGATGAATTACAAATGATGCCCCACAAAAATCAAACCAAAGAAGATATGCAAAACCTCTCCATAAGAGACTCTAAAACATGACTGAAAATAAACCAAGATAACTGGATATAATTCTTATTCACAAATTAGAAAATTATTAGAAAGATGTCAATTCTCAAAAAAAGATGTCAATTCTTGCCCAATTTCCCCATTTTTTCCTCTAAAATTTATATGGGAACTCAGACAAGAAGTGCTAAGGCACTCTTAAGGCAAAACCAGGTAGAAGAAACTATTCAGTTGGTATTAAAACGCATTATAAAGCTGGACTAAGTAACTGGGCAATGTGATGTGGGCACAAGGGTAGGCAAATGATCCAAAGAACAAGGTCCAGAAAAGAAATCCATGAGTAAAATGGACACTAGATTTATGGCAAATATGGCACTGCAGAGCATGAAGAGGATGGTTTTTTCAATAAATAATATTGGGAAAACCACAACTCCATTTGGAAAAAAAATGAGACATGACCCCTACACATCCCATTCATACGTAAAAATAAATTCCAGGTCGACAAAACAATGAACTCTCTAGAAAAGGAGCTGAAAACTTTTTCTGTGAAGAGCCAAACAACTTCTTTGCAAGCCACATACAGGGTCTGCGGCATATTCATCATCTTCTTTTCAAAGTTCTTTGGGGCACCTTGGGTGGCTCAGTCAGTTAAAGCATCCCAGGGTCCTGGGATTAAGTCCTGCATCGTATTCCCTGCTTGACAGGGAGTCTGCATCTCTCTTTCCCTCTGCCCCCTCCCTGGCTCATGCATCCTCTCTCTCTCTTTCCCTCTGCCCCTCCCTGGCTCATGCATCCTCTCTTTCTCAAATAAATAAATAAAATCTTTAAAAAATTTATCTTTAAAAACATAAAAAACTTACTCTAGGGCAGTACAAAAACAGGATATGGGGTAGATCTGCAAGCTGGAGTTTGCTGACACCTGTTCTAGATGTTAAGATAACACATTTATGATCTGCAGCAGGGAAAGGTTTCTTAAATGAGGTACAGAACACTAACCATTAAAAAAAAAAAAAATAGAGAGGGGCACCTGGGTGGCTCACTCAGTCCACTGAGTGACCAACGACTAAGCTCAGGTCTTGATTTCAGGGTTGTGAGTTTAAAAAAGAAGGAAGGAAGGAAGGAAGGAAGGAAGGAAAGAAAGAAAGAAAGAGAGAGAGAAAGAAAGAGAGAAAGAGAAAAAGAGAAAAAGAGAAAGAGAAAGAAAGAAAGAAAGATAGATAGATGCATTTGCTGTGTTAAAAATAAATTCTAGGGGCATCTGGGTGGCTCAGTGGGTTAAGCCTCTGCCTTTGGCTCAGGTCATGATCTCAGGGTCCTGGGATCGAGCCCCACATTGGGCTCTCTGCTCAGCGGGGAGCCTGCTTCTCCCTCCCCCTCTGCCTGCTGCTCTGCCTACTTGTGATCTCTTTCTGTCAAATAAATAAATAAAATTCTTTTAAAAAATAATAAAAAATAAATTCTAGAACTGCCTGGCTGGCTTGTTCGGGGGAGCATGCAACTCTTGATCTTAGGGTCATGAGTTTGAGCCCCACACTGGGTGTACAGATGACTTACATAAATAATAAAATTCTTAATAGGAATAAAACTTTTAAAGACATCAGTGAGAGTCAAAATGCAAGCCAAACTGAGAGAATGGCGTGTATCCAGATCATATAAGGAACTCCTACAAATCAGTAAGAAAGAGGTAACAGAAAATTAACAATAACTTTTAACAGGCACTTCCCGAAAGAGATTACTGAACCATCTACTAAATCATAAAAAGGTGCTCACCCTCACTGGAAACAAGGGTATGACAAAATAAAACCACAAAAGGCCACAATACAAACCTGGCACAATGGGTAAAACTAACACGGCAGTCAATACAAACATGCTGGTGGAAACCTGGAACCACATGACTTCTCGCACACTGTCGGTGGGGCATGATACTCAACAGGCCAGGCGTGACCTAGTCAGCCTGAACACACACATACCCAGAGACTCCACAATCCACCACAGGACTCAACAAAATGCCCTCACACCAACACTGAGACAGGAACATCACAGTGGCACTGCTCATGAAATGCTGTGTCACGGACTTAACATAGCACATGCAAGGCTGCTGTCCTTAGAAAGGTCTGCATACAAGGGTGGCCCTTGGCATGTGGGATCCTCGATCCTGGGATTATCATTTGCTAATGAGAATGGCTCGCTGTGCCTCAAGTGTTTGCAAAAAGAATATGGTCTGTGCCAAACGCCTGCTATCCTTCTGAAGTCAGGAATTTAGGCTGGCAGAGGGTGTTTTGGGCACTGAACCTCCAACAAGTTTCCCTAGTAGGGAACATTCTGCAAGCCATGCACTGTGCAGCTCAGTACTAGGAAGTAAAGTACACTGCATGCGACTCTACTGGGAGAGGACTCTCAGCCTTGCTCCCGGTGTAGTCTGTCCTTCACCCAAATGTGCTTCCCGCCTTGCTGATTCTGCTTTGCAGCCTCTTACCATAACAGTCACAACCATGAGCATGAATATATGTTAATTCCTGTGAGTTGTCCTAGTGAATCACTGAACGTTGTGATGCCACACAAAACTGATCAAGTTTACACACAGGTTAAATGAAAGAAGTTAAAGAATAGATACTATGATCAAGATAATGCCAGATAAATTTGTGATTTAAATATTTAAAAGAAATACAAAACTACTACGAGAAATACCAGACTCAGGCCTGGGTGGCTCGGTGGGTTGAGCATCTGCCTCTGGTTCCAGTCAGGATCCCAGGGTGCTGGGACTGAGCCCCACATAGAGCTCCCTGCTCAGCAGGGAGTCTGTTTCTCCCTCTGCCCCATCACCACCCCCACCCAATGCTCAGGAACACTCTTTCTCGCTCACAAAAATAAATTTTAAAAATCTTAAAAAACAACAAAAAACAAAATTAACAATAAAAACCCGAAGTCAGAACCATAAAGAAATTAGTACAGTTTTGAACATGTGTAGAAACTGTGCCTCAAAATCAGTAACAAACTACAAAAAGCAATTTACAACGCACATACATTAAGAGGAAAACAACATTCCTAACAAAAAAAAAGGTGTGTGGGGGGCGCCTGGGTGGTTCAGTAGGTTGAGTGATCAACTTTGGATTTCGGCTTAGGTCCTGATCTCAGGGTCATGGGATGGAGCCCTGCAGAGAAGGGAGTCTGCTTCTGTCCCTCTTCTGCTCCTCCTGCCCTTCCCCTCACTCCTGCACTCTCTCTCCAAATAAATAAAATCTTAAAAAAAAAAGGGGGGGGGGAGGAGGAGGAAGAAGGGCACATTCCCCTCACTAAGAATACTCATGATCAAAAAAGATTTGGGAACAAAATTATAACCTCAGATGAGATATACTTTACATTCATAAAACTGGAAAACAAAGTTGAAGCTAGCAAATGAGGGAGATGTACATTCTTACATCTTATATCTTCCTGTTAGAAGTGAAACTGATGTTCCTTTTGGTAGGCAGAGCCAATAGGGAACAAGTCGTAAAATATGCGCGCTGTCTGACCTAGTGTTCACAACAGGGAAAACTATAAGCAATGTACATGTCTAACTAGACACCACTGGTTAAGTGATTTGTAGAATATACTTACAATGGAATAACCACAAATATTAAATATACTGTTACGTAGGAACTCTGAAAAGACACAATATATTAAATAAAATTAAGTAAAATTTAAGTTTCATGAAGGCAGGAATCTTATGTTTTCTTCACAGCTATATACCTAGCATCTAAAATTATATCCTATGGTACTATAAAGATAATAAACATTTGCTGAATGAATGAAAAATGTCATTAACGTATAGGTAAAATGACCCTACTACATTCACATATGCACAACTCACACTGGTGAGTAGACAGTCTCACAGTAAGATAGACACTACTATTTTCATAGGACTATCTTGGAATGATTGGAATTGGTGATACTTATTTTTCTGCTAATATTATTTCAGTGTCCTACAATGAACATATTAATACCTTTCCTCCAAAATATACACACACGTCCTTTTTATCTTCACTGCCTCTATGGCGCAGGATGGATTGGGGGTAAGAGGGCGAGGCAAAAGAGGATTTGTACTTCTTGTTTTAAAGAGTTCTGAATGGTTGATTAATAACTAATGCCTAAGTATGATATGTGTTTCAGACCAATGATGAAATGAGCAAATAGAAAGATTTACTCAGAATCTATCAACACTATTATTTGGGGACGCCCTCCCCCAACCAATCTTGTCAAGCTCCCTTCACTCACCATATCTTCCATGTCCAGCTTCCACTCTGGCCTGTGATACTCTACAGAATGGTTAAAACCATGAATTTTACATTCATAACTGTCCCAGTAATTATTCTAATTATGACTTCTTTTTTCCTTGAAGATTTTATTTATTCATTTGACAGAAAGAGACAGTGAGAGAGGGAACACAGGCAGGGGGAGTGAGAGATGGAGAAGCAGGCTCCCCGCTGAGCAGGGAGTCCAATGTGGGACTCAATCCCAGGACCCTGGGATCATGACCTGAGGCAAAGGCAGCCACTTAACGACTGAGCCACCCAGGCACCCCTCTAATTAAGGCTTAAAACATTCCTTTTAAGAGGTTACAAATTCAGCTTAGGAAATCTATGTCCCAGAAAATTCAAATGACGATAATGTTTCCTCAACAGAAATCTCCAATTATTATGTATTTTAAATTACAGAAGAAAGAACTTACCCACAAACTCCCAGTATTTTTTATAATCAGCAGGAAATTTTCGTAAATGCAACTGATAGAATTTTTCTTTGTTTGGAGAGCTGATCCACTCCTGTGCCACCTATACAAAGTAAAAAGGCATATTAAGAGAGCAAAAACATTCTGGAAAGCCAATTCTAAACAGCAAAACTTCCCCAAACAAGTAACAAATAAAGCCCAGAACCTAAAATCCCAAGTGGCAGAATATGAAAAATTCATTTGTGACTTCTGGTTTCCAGTTTGGCATGTAAGGAACTTAGAAGTCACTACTTGATCCTAATGAGTAAAAAGCAAGCCAAAAAGTCAACCTTTCCCATCATCACAAGTGACAGGAGCCCGAAGCTCAGGGCCAGGAGAGGAAACACTGAACTGGAACTGATGGGCTGGTTCAGGCTCAGTGTGGACAGCTCTGAGAGATAACTACTCTACGGGGAACACATCTTAAGGGGAACCCCACACTTCGTTGAGTTCTACCTCTAAGGAGTCCTTCTGGCCCTCACAGCAAGTAATGGAGAAAACCCATTCATGCTTCCAGCACAAGGAGGAGGAAATAAACCATTTTGAAATATACCAGAACATTTCGATCTTAACGAGGCTTGATCTTGGAGAAAGTCTCTTATTACCAGAATAGAACTATTTGAGGGAAGAAAAATAACCAATTGCAGCCCATTCTGGCCATCCTGTCCCCCCTAGGGAGGTGGGGGGAACTGAGAAGCAGGTGTATGGTTCTTAGTCCAGGAGCCAAACCTCCCCAGAAGACTGAGGGGCTATCACAGGATTACAGAAAGGTCCCCCTCCTCCACAGCTTACCACATTACCAAAGGCCGGCTTACTGCTGACTCTTCCTTTCACCTACATCATGTCCGCCTTACAACAAAAGTTGTAAGGTCACTCAACAAAGGCCAGAAACAGAGACTGAATAAGCATCAGAATCAGAGGTAGGTATGGCAAGAATGTTGAAATTACCAGACCAGGAAATTTTTTAAAAACTGTAATTAATATACTATGTGTTTAATGGAAAAAGTAGAGCATGGAAGAAATGATAATGGGGGTGGCCTGGGTGGCTCAATCATTTTAGCATCCAACTCTTGATTTCAGCTCAGGTCATGATCTCACAGTTGTGAGATCAAGTCCCGCCTTGGGCTCCATGCTGGCCATGGAGCTTGCTTAAGATTCTCTCTCTCCTTCTCCCTCACTCTATTTAAAAAAAAAAAGAATAGATGATAATGTAAATTCTAAGAATCAAAAGAAATGCCAGAGACCAGAAAACACTGACAGAGATGAAGGATGAAGTCTCTGGTGGGCTCGTCAGGAGACTGGATACAGCTGAGGTAAGAACTGCTGAGCTTGAGGATCTGGCGACAGAAACCATCAAAGCTGCGAGGCAAGGAGAACAAAGACCAGGGGACGGAACAGAAAACCCGAGAACTGCGGGCAAGGGCCAAAGAAATGGGACAATCAGGAGCAGGAGTGAAAGGAACAGAAGCAAGACCTGAAGCGATCATGACCAAGAGTTTCCCCCAAATTAATGTCTGACACCAAATCACAGATCCAGAAAGCTCAGAGGCCACCAGACAGAACAAATGCCAAAAACTATACATAGGCGTATCGTACTCATACTTCAGAAACCTGAAATAGCAAAGATAAAAAAATCGTGAAAGAAATCAGTGTAGAAAAACATCCTACCTACTGAGCAGAAAAGGTAAGAATAAGAATCACATCTAAATTCTCAGAAACCGAGGCGCCTGGGTGGCTCAGTGGGTTAAGCCCCTGCCTTCGGCTCAGGTCATGATCTCGGGGTCCCGGGATCGAGTCCCACATCGGGCTCTCTGCTCAGCAGGGAGCCTGCTTCCTCCTCTCTCTCTCTGCCTGCCTCTCTGCCTACTTGTGATCTCTCTCTGTCAAATAAATAAATAAAATCTTTTAAAAAAATAAAAAAATAAATAAATAAATTCTCAGAAACCATGTAAAAAGGAAGAAAGTGAAGCAAATATTTAAACTGTTGAGAGGAAAAAACCTACCATCATAAAACCCTGAACCCACAAAATTATTCTCTGAAAGTGAAGGAGAAACAAAGGCTTTTTCTCAAAAAAAAAAAATGGAGGGTATTTGTCACCATTAAATTTATCTTGCAAGAAATGTTAGAAAAGAGGGCGCCTGGGTGGCTCAGTGGGTTAAGCCGCTGCCTTCGGCTCAGGTCATGATCTCAGGGTCCTGGGATCGAGTCCGGCATCGGGCTCTCTGCTCAGCAGGGAGCCTGCTTCCCTCTCTCTCTCTCTCTCTCTGCCTGCCTCTCCGACTACTTGTGATTTCTCTCTGTCAAATAAATAAATAAAATCTTAAAAAAAAAAAAAAAAAAAAAGAAATGTTAGAAAAGATCTTGAGAAGGAAAAGCATATTGGGATCTACAGAAACAAAGAGCATCAGAGAATAAGCGAAGGTGAAATTAAAACCTTTATGTTTCTTATTCTTAACTAACCTAATAGTTTTATTCAAAATAATAGCAATGATTTATTCAATCACGTACGTTTATGTGTGTATTCGCACACAAGTGAAACACACGCCAGCAACGATGCCAGGGATGGGAGGGAGAACTGGCGCTATTCTGTTATCACGACGTACTCACACACCCATGAAGTGTTAACTCAAAGTGGACTCAGATTAGTTGTGAATATGTACTGCAGGCTCTAGGGCAACCAATAAAAAATGTAAAAAATAATTGATATGCTAAGGAGAAAGAGAAAATGGCATTATAGAAAATGCTCAGTGAAAACCACAATGGCGGGGGCGCCTGGGTGGCTCAGTTTTTCAGCGTCTGCCTTCAGCTCAGGTAGTGATCCCGGCATCCTGGGATCCTGCATGGGTGGGGGGAGCTCCCTGCTCAGTGGGAAGCCTGCCATTCCTTCTGCATGTGTTCCCTCTCCCTGTCAAATAAATAAAAATCTTTAAAAATAAATCCCAAAAACAAAAAACCACAATGGCAGGGAGGCACATGGGTGGCTCAGTTAAGTGCCCAACGCTGGACTTCAGCTCAGGTGATGATCTCAGGGTTGTGAGACTGAGTCCCACCTTGGGCTGGACGTGGAGCCTGCTTAAGATTCTCTCTCCCTCTGCCCCTCCCCACCCCTGCTCATGTACGTGCTCTTTTATTCTAAAAAAGGGAAAAAAACAGTAGAAATTAATCCACTTATATCAATAGTCGCCTTAAATGTCAATGATTAAATACACCAAATAAAAGATAAACTGTGAGAGTGAATCAGGAAATAAGACCCAACTATACACTGTCTACAAGAAACTGACTTTAAAAGTAAAGACACATTAAGGATTAAAGTAAAGGGATGGAGGAGCACCTGGGTGGCTGTTGGTTAAACATCCGACTCTTGGTTTCAGCTCAGGTTGTTAATCTCAGGGTTGTGAGATCGAGCCCCACGTCAGGCTCTGTGCTCAGCACAACCTACTTAAGATTCTCCCTCTGCCTATCCCCCACCTCATTCTGCGTGCTCTCAATAAATGAATCTTAAAAATTTTTTTTTAAAAAGTAAAGGGACAGAGAAAGATAACCACGCTAACAGTCAGTAGTAGAAAGGAAATCATAGCACACAAGGCAATTTCCATGTACTTTTTTTTTTTTAAGATTTATTTATTTGACAGACAGAGATCACAAGAAGTCAGAGAGGCAGGCGGGGGGCGGGGAGCAGGCTCCCCACTAAGCAGAGAGCCCAATGCAGGGCTCGATCACAGGACCCCGGGATCATGACCTGAGCCGAAGGCAGAGGCTTTAACCCACTGAGCCACCCAAGTGCCCCTCCATGTACTTCTTAACACCACTGCACCTGCTAGTAGATGCCATTTCTAGGGGAAAAAACTAATATTCAAATAACATGCCCAAAGCAATATAGCTAGTAACTGGTCAGATAGAATTTTTTTAAAAACTTACTATCTATACTTTCTAATAAACACTTGAAGGAACGAAGAAAGAAAGAGAGAAAAGAAGAGAAAGAGGGAGTAGCTATATTAACTTCCAGCAGAGCAGATCTCAAGGCAAGGAAAGTTCTCAGGGATGAAGAGGGGCATCATGTGAGGGACAAATAAGTCACCAAGATACATGGGTCCATGTATCTTACATGGGTAAGAAGACACAATAAGCCTTCATACAGGTGTGCCTAGCAAAAGAGAATCAAAATAAATGAGGCAAAAACTGACAGAACTGCAAGAAAAAATTATTTTTACACTCTTTTATCAGAAATGGACAGATCTAACAGGCAGAAAATTAGGAAAGACAGCTGAACTCAAAAGCACCAACAATCAGCCAGATACAAATGAAATCTAGACTACTCCACAACAGGAGCAGATCATACATTCATTTCAAGATCACATGGCAAAACAGACCACATCCACTTTCACAAATTTAAAAGGACAGAAATCATACGCTGTCTGTTCCAGACTATAACAGAATTAAACTAGAAATCAACAACAGAGATAACTGGAAAAGCCCAATGTATCTGGAGATTGAACAACAGAGTTAAGTAACACACGGTCAAAGAAATTTCAAGGGAAATTTGAAAAATATATTGAACTAACTGAAAATGAAAAACACAACTTGTGAAAAGCAGACACAGTGCTTAAAGGGAAGTTTATCCACACTGAATGCATATATTAGAAAGTCAGTAATCTAAGCTTCCACCTTAGGAAAGTAGTTTCTAGAAAACTAGAAAGCAAATTAAATTAAAAGCAAGCATAAAAAGAGAAATAATAAAAGAGCAGAAATCAATGAAATTGAAAACAGGAAATCAGTAAGAAAAATCAATGAAACCAAAAGCTGGTTCTTTGAAAAGATCATAAAAATGATGAGCTTCTAGCCAGGCTGAGGGAAAAAACAACACAAATTTCCAATATCAGAAATGAAAGAAGAGCCATCACTACAGATCCCACAGACACAAAAGTGATAAAGAAATATTATGAACAACCCTATCACCACAGATGTGATAACCTAGGTAAAATGGACCTATTCCTAGAAAGAAATAATCTGCCAAAATTCACACAAGAAAAAGATAACATGAACAGGCCAACATCTATTAAAGTAATTCAATCAATAAAAAAAGGAACCTTCTGAAACAGAAAATACCCAGGCCAGCTGACTTCACTGGCGAATTCTACCAAATTTTTGAGGAAGAAATTATACTAATTCTCTATTCCAGAATACAGAAGCAGTAGAGTAGTCCCTAACTCATTCTATGAGGCCAACATTTTACCCAAATACTAAACCAGACAGACATTACAGGAAAAGAAAACCGTATCTCAGTATCTCCAACATAAAAGTAAAAATCCCCACCAAAACATTAGCAAATGGAATCCAACAATGTATAAAAAAGAATCACACACCACAACAATGAAGTGCAATCAATCCCAGGCATGTAAGACTGGTTCAACACTCGAAAATCAATTAATGTAATCCATACCATCAACAGACTAGCAAGGCTACAGGATATAAGCTAAAGTACAAAAATATTTCATATGTACTAATAATAAATAAGTGGAGTTTGAAATATACAATCATGCATATTAGCACTCCCCAAAATGAAATACTTAAACATAAATCTAACAAAATACATGTAGGAGCTATATGAGAAAAACCACAAAACTCTGATGGAAAATATCAAAGAACTAAATAAACAAAGATATTCCATGTTCAAAGGCAGTAAGAGTCAATACTGTCCAAATGTGAAAAATTCTTCCCAACTTGATGTATAAATTCAATGCAATCCAATAAAAATCCCAGCAAAGTATCAACAGACTGATTTTAAAGTTTATATGGAGAGGCAAAACATCCAGACTAGCTAACACAATACTGAAGAACAAAGTCAGAGGACCCAATTTCAAGACTTACCGTAAAGCTACAGTGATCAAGATGTGTGGTACTGATGAATGAATAAACAAGGAGATCAATGCAACACAACAGAGAGCCCAGAAACAGAGCTGCATAAATGATCTAATCCCAGTCAACGTGTCAAAGGAGCAAGAAACAGTGCAACAGAGCAAAGACAATCTCTTTCAACAAACAGTGCTAAACATCTGGGCACTCACAAAAATGAAGGTAGACACAGATTATTACACCCTTCAAAAAAGTATCTTAAAATAGATCAGAGATCTAAATGTAAAATGCAAAACTATAAAGTTCCTAGGAGGTAGCATAGGAGCAAACCTAGAGAATTTTGGATATGGTGACGACTTTTCAGATGTAACATCAAAGGCATGACCCATGAAAGAAAGAACTGATGAGCTGGACTTCATTAAAAACGTTCTGCTCTGAGTAAGACAATGTCAGGAGAATGAGAAGAGAAGCCACAGACCTGGAGAAAATATTTGCAAGAGATACCCCTGATAAAGGACTATTACCCTGAATTTATAAAGAACCCTTAAAACTTAACGATAAGTCACCCAAAAATGGGCAAAAGACCTGAGAGACACCTCCCCAAAGAGGATATACAATGGCAAGTAAACACTGGTCAAGATGTCCACAATCCTGTGCGATTAGAGACTGAAAATTAAAATGAGATGCCACTAAATGCCTATTCGAATGGCCAAAATCCAAAACTCTCCCCCTCTTCCCTACCCGCAATCATGAGCGTGCATGTTCTCTCTCTCAAAATAAATTTTTTAAAAAGGCTTAGTAAGTGAAAGAAGCCAGTCTGAAGAATGGAGGATTCCAACTCCATGGCATTGTGGAAAGGCAAAACTATGGGAAGAGTGAAAAAGGTGGCGGTCAGTGATTAGGGAGGAGGGAGAGATGAACATGCAGAGCACAGAAGATTTTTAGGGCAGGTAACTATTCCGTATGATACTATAATGGTAGACACAGGACATCACACGTTTGTCAAAACCTGTAGACCAAGAGTGAACCCTAATGGAAATCAATGAGTCAATGCAGATCTGTCAATTCTAACAAATGTACTAGTCCGGCACCAGATGTTGGTAAAGGGAGGGCATGCATGCATGTAGAGACAGGAATATATGAGAACTCTGTACTTTCGGCTCTGTTTTGCTGTAAACCAATTAACTACTCTAAAAATAGTTTAATAAAAATAATTACCTTATGGCAATTACGAGTAAAGCTGCTATAAACATGTGCAGGTTTTTAATTTCCAAAGCAACCTTAGGAGCCAGAAATAAAGAGGATCTCTGATCATCAAGCTATAATGGCATACTAGAGGCCAAACTTATTGAGAAAGTACAGAGAAACTCAAAAAAAGTACTAATGAATATATTCAATATACCATATATACACTGATTTGTACATTTGATGAAGTTACAGTTTTATCTGTTTCATAACCTTCTAGACTTCAAAAATTGAAACATCATGAATGGCATGTGCTAATATTTTCACACTAAGTGAAATAGTAGTTAAAGGTTCAAGTAAGTGAATGCTTGTGGTCCATCAAAGCAGTATTAAGTGTGTAAGAAATCACCTAGGGAGGACAAATAATCGTGCGTATAATTAGAAAGTAAGCTCCCTGGGTAGAACATTTACAACACACTGAACAGAAACTAACACTGGCTCTTCAAATTATCACAGAACAGCGGAAATGCTATAATATCATACAACACACTGTAACTTCAAACATGCCGTGTCCCTTTTCTTTACACTGGGCGGGGGTGGGGTGGGGGGACATGTCCAGCCAGGCCATGTCCTCAGAGGACACACCAGCCTTCTTTTTTCCAATAAATATAGAGAATGGGATTATTGTATAAAACTGTAGGTTTCTAAAAATTTGGTAATTTTTCAGATCAAATATTCTAACATTATATTTTTATAAAAATGTTACCACTACATACATTTTCTTTGATTATGAGATGGTTAAGATCATTCTCTTGATTTAAAAAAAATCCCATTATTAAAATAACAGCTATTTCACTGCAGAAAAGGAGTTTGTGCAATGGTGGTTCCCAACAACCAATGCTGCCTTACAGGTTACAAGACAGAACCAAACCCAAAACCTACAAAGCAACTGCCACTCATACTCATACATCCTGTCTTCCCTTTCTTTACAGAGTCAAAGGCAAACCCATTAATTTTGTTCTGAATCCCTCTTTTCCTCCTTAAGACTCAATTTCTGAAGTTATCCACTGTCTTACATCAATTTCTTCCTGCTCATTGCTTCTTCCTATCAGCATACACCTTGACCTACTTCTTGGAAAACAAAAAACCAACCCAAACCATGCGGAGACGGGGGGGGGGGTAATATAGGAACTCTGTGCTTTGTCCTCACTTTTGCTGTAAATCTGACAATGCTTTATAAAGATTATTAATGGGGGAAAAAAAAACCCACGAAGCAAACAAAACAAACCTTTCTTTAATTCCTGAATCACCATCCAACTACTGCCCCATTTTTCTGCTCCCCTTCCTCTTCCAAAAACAGTCCTGCTATTCCCGTCTTTTCTACTTGGCTTCTGTCCTAACCAACCCACCAAAATGGTTCATCCAGGTGGCATACTCCACTTTCAAAGATTACTTCCTTGCCCTCTTTTTGCCTCCTTGCTTTTGATGTCAGGTCAACAGATTTCATCTCCAGTGCAAGATGTACTCCCATCAACAGTCTACGCAAGGACTCTCTCCCTCTACCCACAAGGCCAGAACTTCCACCCTCCACACTCACTCACTCTGTGTCTAGAAGGAGCATCACTAAAAAAATCCAGTGCGGTGTATATTTACCCAAAGGACACTGCAGTGTAAACGTGCCTACTTGTTTTCAGTCAGTACTTAAGAGTCTGTTGCTACTGACTGCAGTTAGAACTGCCATATCTTATTCATCCAACCTAACTGGTTCCCGCTCTGTAAACAATCCTTTTAATAACATCTTTTAATAACAGATCCCCAGGGATGGACATGTGTGTTCTGATGCGTACACCTCAGTCTGAAACTAAGAGGTCAGCTGGGATCACAAACTTTGGCTCACTACTCTGTTAATGTACTTTTCTTCTTTGTGAGTTAGAGCAGCACTACGTATATTCACCATTTAGTCTTCCCTTTGATGGATGGCTAGTTTTAGTTTTTGTCCATCTTCTATTGATTTCCACATTATTTTTTTGTTGATTTACAAAAGCTTTTTGTATATTCTAGCGGTCTTGTCACTTTGGGAATATTTTAACTCTTCTTCCTATCTGTTAACCAAGAATATGGGGTCCTTCACTGAAAAATTTTTAACTTTGACAGGGTAAAACCCCAATTTTTCATCTTGTGCTTAATACTTCTTGGGTTTTTAGGACTTTAGTCACCTAAACTGACATGTGTTTTCTGATACTGTTTATTCTCTCATATAATTCTTTCAAATACACGTGTTAGTTGAAGATTCTATTATGCTATTAGACAGTAAGGTGGGCTAATTTTTTCCCACTAGAGTAGGCCAATTTTCCCAGTACTATCTAACAATTTATCCTTTCCCTGCTGACTTGTGGCAGTCTATCCTAAGTTGTCTTATCCTTAAGTTGTCATATAGGCTGGGGGGGCGGGGGTGGGGGTAGGTCTCAGGAGCTAAAGGATCTCTGTTCCATTTCAGTGAGTTGTCTGCCCATTCCCGTGCCCTCCAATTACAACGCTTTAAATATGTCTTCATATTAAATAAGGTGAGTGAGTGTCCCCTCTCCCCATTATGCTGTTCTTTTTCAAAATGACTATTAAAATATTTTATTCTTTTTTTTTTAAAGATTTTATTTATTTATTTGACAGAGAGAGATCACAAGTAGACAGAGAGGCAGGCAGAGAGAGAGAGAGAGGGAAGCAGGCTTTCTGCTGAGCAGAGAGCCCGATGCGGGACTCGATCCCAGGACCCTGAGATCATGACCTGAGCCGAAGGCAGCGGCCCAACCCACTGAGCCACCCAGGCGCCCTAAAATATTTTATTCTTTACATAAATTTTAAAATGCTTATAAAGCTCTTCAAAAAATGTCCTGCTTGGAGGCACCTAGGTGGCTCAGCTGCTTAAGCATCTTCCTTCAGCTCAGGTCATAGTCCCAGGATTCTGGGACAGAGTCCCAAGTTGGGCTCCCTGCTCAGCGGGGAGTCTGTCCCTCCCTGCAGCTTTTAAAAAAATCCTGCTGGAATTTTAACTGAAACTGTATCAACTGTATAGATTCCAAGAGAAGTCATATTTTTACAATGTTAAATTGTCTTATCCATGAACATGGTACCTCTCTTCATTGGTTCACTCTTTCTTAATGGCCTTTAAAATAGAGTTAAGACTCAAATGTTCTCCATAAATACCTCATGCATTCACTGCTAAGCTCTTAACATGTCTGCAGTTTGGGTCTGATTATAACTGATACTTCTTTCATACATTCTAGCTAATTATTACAGCTATAAAGGAACATTTTTTCTGCACATCAACCTTGTACCCAACTACTGATTCTACCGGAGTTTCTATGTAGATAGTGATACCATCTGCAAATGATCAGGATTATGACGCTTCTAATTATTCACTGCTGTTTGACAATGACAATGACAATGGCATTGTCATTGTCAACTGCTCTTTCAGTTGCTGCTTTGAATATTTTGAGATTAAACCACTGCGTCCACACATGCTCATGGTTGGTTCTATGTTCTTAATGGGTTAATATTCCTTCTATGAGTACCTGTCTTTGTGTTTCTGAATTATTTTCACATTTAATTTTGATTGTAAAACTGCAGTCCTGCTTTCTTTTGTTCATGTTCTTCTGTTACCCTCTTTTTCCTTTCTTTCATTTTAACTTTTCTAGCTCTTTTTACGCATGCCTCTGGCAGAGAGTGTTACTACTGGAACTTGCCTCTTCAGTACATTCTAGTTGCAGCAAGACTAGTACATCAAGGTCTTGCTGCAACTGTTATGGTACATGTGTGCTTAGTTATATTCTCTATATAAGAACCCTCTCAACCCAAACTCTTAACTGGCAAATTTCCAGTTTTATCATCTCAGCTCATTTTTTCCCTCCTGAGCTCCTTATTACACACAGAACTGTACTTGTACCAAACCTGTACCTTTTCTTTTTTATTTCCCACTTCCATCCTTTCCTGATTCCTCAAATTGTGTATATTTATTATTCATGCCACTTATGAATTCTTGATTTCAACTATTATCTCTTTCAGCCACACTATCTTCTCTGCATTGTTACAGTTTCTCCTGCTTCGTGTTTCATGTTCTCTCCTTTATCTCTGAAAATACTTAACGTGCTTAGGACTAAAATCTTTTTGCCTGCTCCAATACTTTTGCTTTATCTTCTCTGTATTTTCCAGTTTGCTACTTTTCCCTTATAGTGACTGTACTCCAAGGAGACTCATCTTTCCCCCTCTTGAATTCATACTCCCCACTGATACTAGGCACATCACTTGGAAAGGTACATGGGGCAGGGGAGGAGGGAAAGCAGCTAAATCCCAACACCACTCTAGCTTTTGTGCCTCTGCTTATGAATGGGGTAGGGGGGAATGGGGGGGAACATATCTCATGGAATGAGCATGGTAATATTATAATCAGCAAATCTATCCCAGGACTTATGTTTTTCAAACTCTGACTCCCTTGGTTATAATAACCTAGTCCCAGGGATGAGAACTTTCAAGAATCCAGGAATTCTTGCCTCATATGGGCTGGGCTATAGAACAACCCTAATGCTACCTACTACTTTTGGCAGACATGAGCTAGCTACAATTTTTCTGCTCTGCACTACAAGGTAACATCAAAGCAGTGTTCTAGCCCAGCAGGATGAGAGGAAGGAAAAAAGGGCAAAGTAAAAAATCCACTCTAACTCCCATCTGTGGCAGTTCTTCTAGTCTGGTCTATCATTTCTTTCCCACTCTGAGACCACATCATGTCCTACCTGCCCCTAGGCTTTCCCACAATATATATTCATCTAACACATTCAACTACAACCCTCTGGCTTCTATGATGTCACTTGGAGAAGAGACTGCCATTAGCCCAAATGCATGTGATGCCCGGTAAACAGCATCATCACCTAACCAGATGCTTAAGCCAAAAGCCTCAGAATCATCTTCTCTTTCCTGAATTCCAACATCCATTCCATCAATAAATCTCCAAAATTTACCCACAATGACTTCACTTCTCTTTACTTCCACAGCCGCCACCCAAACCAAACTACCATTGCCTTTCTCCCAGGCTACTCTAACAGCCCCTTAACACATCTATATAGCATCTATGCTTGCCTTTCCAGATTATTCTCCATGGAGCAACCAAGAATGATAGGTAAAAACCTGCAATCTACTGCGTATTACTACCCCCCACCCTAACACCAACTAAACATCTTCCATCACTTTCTCACTAAACTGAAGATGAAACCCCAACCCATAGTTTCCAGGGCCATATACCATCTGGCTCCTGCCTACTTCTCCAATCTTATTATATTTCCCTTTTCCCCTCAGTTCCTTCACTCCAGTCAAACCAGCCTAATCTCTCTGCTCATACATGCTCAGTTAGTCCCCATCTCAAAGCATCACATTCCTGTCATGCCCCTCTACCCTATACAGAATGCTCTTCTGCAGCTCCCTGCCAGGTCTCAAGAGCAGTTTCCAAGTGTGATTTATATCAACCTGTTTTGCTTCCTCTCAGAATAAATTACAATCTGAGATGAGCTAAAGAAGCAATTTCACTACAGGGGATTTAAGTACTGACAATCGAAGTCAGGACCCAAGAAGAGCACTTTCTTCCTACCTGCTCCCTATCCTACAACCTACAATGAGCCTGGTAACAGAAGAGAACTGCAGACAAGGACAGCAAATATAAACATTAAGATAAAGGAGCATTTGCCACAACCCCCCAAAAAAGGGGAACCTGCCAAAATGGCAAACATTTGTCTAATCCTTTTATGCATTAAATGTAAGGATTAAAAAACAAATGTATCTTCTATCAGGCACATCAGTATAATAAAAGACTCATATTGCCAGAACTTGAATTTGCTCTCATCTGTCTTTTGCACCAAGTGTTAATTTACATAATGTCACTTCACCTGCAGTAAGACATAGTGACTAAATATGCTTTATGTCCTAAATAAGATACCAACCAAACAGCATTCTATTAACAAACATTATGAAGTCAAATTCCATCAGAATGAGGGTAATGAGCCTTGGTCCAGGGCTGTGGTTGACGCCACAGTCTGTGGCTCATTAGAGTAAAAATTAAAATCAAGGCATCTTAATACCACCAATAACTGTTGGCCTGAATAAACACAAGAAATGCTAATGGGGTGCCTGGGTGGCTCAGTGGGCTAAGCCTCTGCCTTCAGTTCAGGTCATGATCTCAGGGTCCTGGGATGGAGCCCCAAATCGGGCTCTCTGCTCAGTGGGGAGCCTGCTTTCCCCTCTCTCTCTGCCTCTCTGCTTACTTATCTCTCTGTCAAATAAATAAAATCTAAAAAAGAAAAAAAGAAAGAAATGCTAAAACAATGTTGCTTAAGCTGTATGGTTAAAAAAGGAAGAAGAAATTTCAAATAAAAATGAGAGCCTGGGGCACCTGGGTGGCTCAGTGGGTTAAGCCGCTGCCTTCAGCTCAGGTCATGATCTCAGGGTCCTGGGATCGAGCCCCACATCAGGCTCTCTGCTCAGCAGGGAGCCTGATTCCTCCTCTCTCTGTGCCTGCCTCTCTGCCTGCTTGTCATCTCTCCCTGTCAAATAAATAAATAAAATCTTTTAAAAAAAAAGAAAAGAAAGAGCCTGAACACAGCCATTTCCCTGTTCACCCCTCTTGATACCCCACCAAAACACCAAAGAAATATTTTTTGTGTGATTTCAAATATTTTATTTATTTATTTGACAGACAGAGATCACAAGCAGGCAGAGAGGCAGGCAAAGAGAGAGCCCAATGCGGGGCCCGATCCCAGGACCCTGAGATCATGACCTGAGCCAAAGGCAGACACTTAACCTGCTGAGCCACCCAGGTGCTCCACCAAAGAAATTTTTAAAAACAGGATTAGTTCTTTAGGACAAAGAACATAAGACACGTGTCTCAAAATGCTGGAAGCTGAAAAGCAGCTGGATGAACGGTAGCGGACTCAGAAAGCCCAAGAAGCCAAGCTGCAACCGGTAAGCTATGTGATGGAGACCTCTGATCTGGAAGGAGGACTGAAGGGAGACAGCCCCTCACTGCTACCCACAAAACGCTGCAGAGATTCTGTCTACGGAGAGGGTAAAATACAGTCTTCAGCCTTGGAGACAGCAGGTATGGTGGAGATCCGGTACTGACAAAGAGGGCAATTAGCCAAATGCTTCTACACTGAATGCCGGGCCCCCCTTCCCTCTGTCCCCCGACCCTCATCCCTCAGTCAGCTCCCTGGTCAGCTCCCCATCAGACCTACCCCCTCCAGGCGAAATATCTGAAGATCCTTTGGAAAATCTGACCTCACTTAAGAGAGGAAAAAAGCCTACAGATGTTGACATGTAAGTGTGGGGATGGGGCTTCACGACAAAATGCTAACACTTAACTGTCCTACCCTTTCACTCAGAGCTTCTCTTTAATCTTATACACAACAAAACAGATTTGTAACTACCCTGAATCATACAATCTTCACACAAAGAATGAAATTAACGCTGGGTTCCACCATGTTCTGGTGTCCTTCAGATCACATTTAACTTGCACAGTGCAATAAAAAGGATCATTTTAGCACAGGAGGAGTTTCAGGTATTCTTAAGCATCTCTTTTAACCCATCACTATTTAAATTCATCCCCCCGCCTTTTATTTACAGCATTTTCACAAACTGAGATGTATTTCACACAATATAAAATTCACCATTTTAAAGTGTACCCTTTTAGTGGTTTTCAGTATATTCACTATTTCATTGAGCTATCACCATTACTTAAATTCCAGAACACTTGCATCATCTCAAAATAAACCCTATACCTATTGGGAGTCTCCTTCCCCTCCTCCACCCAACCCCTGGTAACCAATAATCTACTTTCTGTCTTTATGGATTTACCTATTCTAGACATTCCATATAAATGTAATCTTATAGTATATGGCCATCTGTATCTTCTTTCACTTACCAATATATTTTCTTTTTCATTGAAGTATACCGGACATATAGTATTAGTTGCAGATATCAGCATAATAGTAACAGTAACAATATATATTATATAATATTACATTATAATATATAATAATTTTTCAAGGTTCATCAATGAACATGTAAAAGCAGCAGATAATGGCTTACTCCTTTTTAGAACTGAATTTCACTTCATTGTATGGACATTAGTATTTTGTCCATTCTTCAGCTAATGGATTATCTGGGTTATTTCCCCTTTTGGGCTACTATGAATAATGTTCCTATCTGCTTTTCAGTGTCCTGTTCTTAACTGTGAGTAGATCACCGCAAATCATTAGCTATCTGAAGAGTTAATGTAAAAGGTCTGTATACACTAAAATGAACAGGCAAAAAGCAACTGGGGGAACAGGAACCACGCAAAGAGAACTTTTTTTTTAACTAACTTTAAAACTATCATTAACAAATTGCAGACAATAAAGAAATGCCATGCCCATGAAAAGAACAAGATCCTATAAAACAGAATCCTTAGAGACCAAGAGTCCCATGAAACTCAAAGTATGTTAAAAAAATTCAATAGGTGAGAAAGCCTCCAATAAAGCAGAAAAAGAAAAGTGAGATGGAGAGTAGAAAAAGTGAGAAAATCAAAGACATTTTAAGACATGAAAGGTGTCAAAACTTTATCATCCACACATCCTTTCTCAGGAAGCTGGAAGGCTATACCTTCCTAAAATGATGGCATAACTAAGAAAGACGACTAGGGGCACAAGAGAAAGAGAGCCTACACAGGAAAGAAGGAAACACAAGGCCTGGGATGAGGGTGGGGAGTCCTCTGGGTTAACCACCATAAACCAAGACTATGAAACTTACAGATTACTTCATGTACCTGACCATTAGAGATTTAAACATCCAAGAGAGTCTGAATCTAACTTAAAGTATACAGAAAGTTAAATGAGATAGTAAATCCAGAGAAAGCCAAGAGTTGAGAAGGAAAGGAAAAGTAGTTAGGTCTGGCATAAACATATAGCAGACTATATGACTTAGCCGTTAGAAAAGGATACCTTTTATAAAGTCAAAACAACAAACACTGACCTAAAAATCATAAAACAGCTCTGTAATGAGGATGAGGGGCAGGAAAGATGTGTGCAAACGCAGGGTTGGAAAAAAGGGTACTTCCTATAGCAACAGAAAAATGCCTAAAACTGAAAAATTAAGATGTCACATGAGTGATACATTTTAGAAATATGGAAGTAGAAAGCAGACATCAAAAGGATCCACTGAGAATAAAAAATGGTTACTGAGGGGATGAGGGGTACGTGCCATTTTTTACAAAAGTATTTGACTATTTCAAACTTTGTATATGTAGAGAGTGCCTGGGTGGCTCAGTCAGTTAAGTGTCTGCTTTCAGCTCAGGTCATGATCTCTGGGTCTGGGGATCAAGCCCAATGTCAGGGCTTCCTGCTCAGTGGGAAACCTGCTTCCCCCTCTCCCTCAACCACCCCTTCTACCAGCTTGTGCTCTCTCTCAAATAATAAAAAATAAAACATAAAAAATAAACTCTTGTGTATATATAAATAGAACTTGTGCCTATTCTGTTTTGAAAAGACTAGAGCTACAAAAATGTCCTGAAAAGAATATAGGATTAGCTCTTAA
The DNA here is from genome assembly GCF_022355385.1 of Mustela nigripes. NCBI lineage: Eukaryota > Metazoa > Chordata > Mammalia > Carnivora > Mustelidae > Mustela > Mustela nigripes. Next base: position 3,962,556 of record NC_081565.1, on the reverse strand, counting down.
TTTAGGGAAGAGTAAATAAAAAATACATCTGTCCTAAATTTAAGGGCTGTGAATGGCTTCTCAGCGAATTTTCCAGGAAGAATAAAGACTAAAGAAAAAATTAGCTTCAAAATGAATAAAATTTATTTTCCCAAGCACATTTAACTACATATACTGCTCACTAAGCTAAGAATATTTCTATGGGAAGAAAATAATTCTCCTAATACTACATCAGTATTTCACTTTGCTATTACGGAGATGTTAAAGATCCTTTGTCAGTTAGTTGTTTCTAATGCTTTTGAAATACTATTAAACTATTAAACTAAAACTTACAACAATGGCTAAAATTGAGGGCATAAATTGATATAAAGTATATTTTAAGGATGCTCTGATTCAAGTTTTTTAACAAATATTCACAATTTACTTGATGATCTTACGTAGCACACTTGCCCCTTCATGTGATACATTTCCTTTTCCTTCAACATGCTGAGCGGGATTCCCCCCTTAGTATCTCCCCTCACCTTGCCTGGAATATACTTCTCATGCTGGATTCCTTCTGGTACCAGTGTAAACACTTATTTCTTATTGAACCTTTCTGTCAGAAATGCCCTATGCCCTCTGTGCTAGATATACTAGGGCCCTTCTCCTAATCTGAAATTATCACATTCAGAAGGCAGAGGCCTGTAATAAAAACTTGACACGTATGGGCCACCCAAATACCTGCAGGTGAATGAGTACACAAATATTTATCTCAGTGTTCTTGCTTATGTTTTTAAGAAATTCAGGTTGTTACACACTCATTTTTTTTTTCTTTTAAGTAACTTGAAAAAGTAAAAATGTAACTTCTCACCCCAACCTGCTTTGTTTTCAAAGCAGGTTGGATGCTTACACTTGAAAGAATCATTAGCTGTTTTTCTGAGATTAAATTTAACTGGGAATCTTGTATTTTACTTGGCAATCCTCACCAGGGGGAGTATGGAAGACAGAAGAACCAGAGTATGCACTGAGACAGGGGAGGCGATTGAAGGGAGAGAACAATTGCTAGGATGAGTGAGAAACTGGGAAGACAGATATCTAAAATGGAATTTAGGATTTACTGCTTTGTGTTGTTCAATGTAATTTACCCCATGCCACCTCCTCAAGAAAACTTCAGTAAAGGTTTGTTATCACTTAAAAATATATGTAGAAGGGAAATTATCTCCTCTGAGAAGTCTTCCCTTACCTCTGTATCAAAAAACACTCCTGTGCTACCTCTGGACTTGGTTCATTAGCACTCTGAATTGTGTCTAGAGGCCCCAGAAGGGCAGAGGTTAAGAAAGTATTCTTCTGTACCACCAGCAACTAGAACAGTGTCTGGCATAAACGTCCGTTCAACATATAATCTCAAAGCTCCAACTAAATCAAAACTAGGTCAGTTATTTTAACTATACTCTAATCACTACCAAAATAAAAAAAAGAAGCAACTTCAAAGTCTTGGCAAGTATACAATTAAAATATACTTACTGTTTCGAAAGTATTCAGTATCATCAAAGGGAAAAAAACATTAAAATAATCGCCACAATCTTGAAATCTGATAGGCACAGGTCTTGAGATGGACTGACAAAGGCTTGCTGGGGGCCCGCACTGATCAAAGTTCACAAACATTTCATATTTCCATTTTAAGACCTCTTTGACAAAGGTGTCAGAGATGGACTGTGATGACAAGAGAATGTTGACTGGAGTGGAAGCTGAGAAGGATTTGCTTTCACCAAACGTCAGTTTGTAACCTTGCCTGTTGGAATTATTTGGAGTCTGAGGATGAAGAACATTGCACAAACTCTTCACTTCACCCGCCAGCTTTGGAGACAACACAGAGGCTGGCTGTGGGACTTTCGAAACCGCCTGTGCCCCACTTGACTTATTTTTTAGAGCTGGTGGAAGTGCAGGGGTACTTTCCAAAGACTTGGAAAGATTAGCAATTCGTGAAGTACTACTTGAGCTAAAAATCTTAGCAGTGGAAGGTCTCGAAGGCTTAGATGCAGAAAGAGGCAAGCCAGGTTTACGAAATACATCTTCATCGGCTGCTTTGGCTTCAGAGTGTTTTGCGCAGTATTCACCCTGGTTTTTCGGTGTTTCAACACAATCTTTGTACTTACATTTTGTGCTACTCCAAGATTCCAACTGAGGCCGACTTACAGAATCTTCTTCCACCTGTGCTTTATCTTTGCCACGAATTACTTCAATGAGTTTCTCATTACCGTTCTCCACCTGTGAACACAAATCCATATCTTCAGGGTTGTGCTGTGTCAGAAATATATTCTCATCTTCTGTATCACTGTTCGAGTCCAGCTCTCCGTCTTTCAAAGTTGCCAACTCTAAACGATGTACTATTGGGTCACTTCCACCTAAGGGGTTGGCTGAAGCAGAGACATTTATTTCATTTGTTGGTATTCTTCCATTTAACACAACAGAAGCACACGGGCTCAAGAGGCAAGTATCATCTGTCACTTGAGAGACGTATTTTGTTTTCATGGGTTCTGGTTCTTTAGATGCACGTTTTATTGACTGTTTCCCAGTGGTGTTAGCAACCACCTCAGTTCCTCCTTTAGAACTATAATCTGAACCATCTGATTCTGGGACAAGTATGTCAGAATTCTGTGCTGCACACGGTCCTGCTCTTGTAGTATCTTTACTTTCATAATCTGAAAGTCCTTGTCTATTTTTTTGTGATTTGGATCTCATCTGCCTTCGCAACTGAAGATCTTGACTTGTCAGCAGTTTCTTATTATTTTTCACAGAGAGAGTCTGAGGGGAAATTAACTTAGTCTTTTTTCTAGTATCAACCACTCCAACAGTTTTGCCATGGTCGCGTAACTGAACTAAATACTCTAGAGATCGCTGAGACAACTCAAATGCCCTACGAGGAGCCTTCTTTAGACCAAGTTTCTCAACTGTTGAAGTTGGCTCAGGGCACTGGCGCAACTTCTTTGGTGGAACTATAGCAGGAGTGGTCCTACAACTGATGTAATTTGAACTTTTACTCTGCCCTTTCTTGGTATCTGAATGCGTTTTCTTAGGAGTTTTAGAAAGTGGGACTCTCCTAATGGGTTTGGAATAAGAACGAAGCTTTGGAGAAGACTTCTTTAGTGCAACTGTAGTGTCTTTGTCTCTCTGAACACTTGAACTGGGACTTGTCCTTAGGTCCACACTTTTAAAATCATTTTCAGTCACACTTCTCTCATTAAGAATATCAGGCTGGTCCTCATTTCTATCAGAAGGTGAAGGTCTTGGATGATCTTCAGCCATAGGTTTTTCAAATCGTTTTCGCTTACGTTTTTTTACTTCAGTTTCACGAATTTCCCCAACAGAAATACTGCTCTGCGGTTCTGTGTGTTTTTCAATGCCTTCTGCTACTTTCTTAATAACCTCTTCAGATACATAATCTGTTTCATAACCCCAATCATTTGTGATATCAGCTATGTCAGCTGAACAAGAATTTTTCTCATTCTCTTGAACTGAATTCTTGTCTGGTTCCTGATCTTGCCAAACAGAAAACACTTCACCTGGACTTTCAAACTCAAAAATCTGAGAATCCGATTCCTCAAACTGCAAAAGGGACTTTGTCTCCTCTTCCTTTATTAGCTTCTTTTCCACATTCGCATTAGCTACTGAAGTATGCTGCTCCGGACATTCTTTCTTGATGCCTATTTTATCTTGCTTAATATGTCTCTCAAAACCCAGGATTTCATCATCATCGTCATCATCATCAGAATCTGAAATAATAATAATCTGGCCGCGGCAGGCTTCCCCAGTATTATTCTGGTCAGCCAGGAAACGCCTTCTGCCATCTTTCACTCTTCTTTGTAACTGGGATGAGCTTTTTTGAGTTGAATCTGATGGGAACTTAATAACACTGGCCTGAGCTATTAAAGATAACTTGTGGAGGTCTCTGTCTACCTGAGAATCTGTTAAGGTGTCAGACTGAGGACTTAGGCCAAGAGCTTGTTCTCTCAAGTGAGAAGACAACTGACTAGTGTTCTTGCTACTTTCCTTATCTCTTGATTCAAGAACAGTCACAGGATCTTTGAAGGGAGAAGTTTTCTTCACAAAAGTGTTGGTCACTTCCGTAAATGAGACCAAATCTTTATTATCAATGTGACATTCCTGTATTTGATAGCTGTTTTCATGGGACGAGAAAATATCTAATTCCTCACTCTTCAATGGTTTCTTTTTCAGCAATAAACTGTTTTGAGATTTTTGTTCCCCATTTTTATCATCCAGAAGGCCATTAGGATCTAAAGAGAGATTGTGCATAAAGCCGTCCCCTTTCTGACCTCCTGAATCTTTCCTTGAATAGAAACTGTCAATGTTAGACACAGCTAGGTTTTCCTCTAAATTACCAGTATTACTGACCAAAGTTCCTTTCCTGTGTTGCTTCTTTATTACATGTGATAACTTAGCACAGATTTCATCTTTACGTGCCTTAGTTTTTGATTTTGAGGTTTTGCCAAGAGCATCATCCTTGAAAGAGAAATCCTCAGTTGATGTGGATGCCTTCTCCAGAGATTCAGTGCTAGAGCTGGTTAACAAACGTGTTGACATGATTATTCCTCTGTCACATCCCCTTTCTGGATCATTCCTTGAAGTACAATTCTCTTTCACAGACTTCTGCTTCCCTGTACTTTTTTTAACGTGATCTTGACCTTTTTCAGTGAAAAGGTTTTTACTACTCTTCTTTATGCATGACTCGGCTGGGACATGATCTTCTAGTTTCCAGTCTTTTATAAAATTTTGCTCATTATCCTCTTCTACAGTGTTACTTGCTTTGATCAACACATTCTCTTGCATCTTATAGGTCTCTGCTTTCATTGGTTCTTTAGGAAATGTTGGGCTGGAGCTTTCTAGACAGGACAGGTCTTTATTAGACTTCCTATCTATTTGTTCATTTTCTTCTTTACTGTAAGATGCAGGAGAGCTTTTACATGCAGGACTCAGATCCACAAAAGTGTTATATTGAGGTACTTTGACTTTTATGTTTTTAATAATTTGCTTTAAACAAGTTTGTAATTCATGGGTTTCCTGAGTAGTCAACTGCCAACCTAGCGATAAATTTCCACGCAGAAATAAGTTGAGCTTATCCCAGAATCGCTTACATAGAGTTTGCTGCCCAAGCTGATAACCTTCTTTAAGGAGACTTCTAATCAGCTGCACACAAGCCAGCTGCACAGAATTCGATGGCATTGAATGCAATGACAGAGATGATATCATTGCTGTTCCTTTGGAGCAATTTCCAGATGACTTCTCGGAACTCCGTGCAAATGCAGTGGTAGGAAGCTTGGCACATTTTACAACAGCTTCTACCCATTGCTGGGAACTAACCCACAGCAGATGCAGACATTTTTTATGTCTATGCAGCTCAATCACGGACACCAAAATTAGGAGAAAAAATTCAGTAACTTTGTCACACACAGCATCTGTTTGGTTGAGGACATCTTTGACTTCGGAGTGCAGATGATGAATAACCTCCACTATATAAGCCACACCCAAATCCTTAAGATCCATGAGGGACTGAACAAAAGGGATGAACCACAGAAACGTGCTGTTATGAACACGCATGTCTTGACCAATATCTGACTGAAGCACACTGGCTAATGTTTCCATCTCTTCATACATGTTAGGACAATAATCCGGGCAAATGGCTGATCTCCACCCCGAATCCTAAAGTGAAAGAAATACAGACATTAGACAAGCAAACAGAATTCATGACAGATAGAATACAGAGCTATAAACAAGAATATATATCGCCTAGTTTTCCCACTTTGGTTCACATATATACACACGCCCCCCCAAAATGGAAAACACAGTTCCATGTTGAGGTCAAGGGTTTGTGAGTACCCCTCCATGCACTCTGGTCTTCTCTCCATTAGCAGGTTTTGATTCCAGTCATGTCACTTATCTCCCTCATCCTGTAACCTTTCCACCCTTCCTAACTGCCCTTCATTTTTCAAAGTATCACCCTGTAGTGAGAGTCCATTTTCCCCATGTACATCTGTTCAGCCAGAAACCCCTCACGCAGCAGTGGATTCAGAACAGCTATGTATCAAAAGATCAGTAATTCATCTAATTATGGACAACACTGCCTACACAATACAAAGGCAATACGGGATCATCTGAATTCTCAAAATGCTTTGTACCTTTTTGGTCTTTTCGGGATTATAATTGTATACAATCTGGCTGCAAGTCACCATATCATCCAAATATGACTCCGGTTCTAACTTGGTCCTTCAAGAGTAAGAATATATATAAATTACTGAAATGAAGAAAAACAAAAAGGAGAAAACCCTACTGCAAGTCAGTTACAACAGACTTCCTCGCTGAGATTATATGACTGAACAAACCTCACAGAGCTGTTCCGTATATTCTGGATCTCTTTATTGTAGCTCACATTGTTGATAATGGTTTGAAATGCCTCAATAGGATCGATACGTTGACCCCAAACCTTGGATCCGAGGCGATCCAGAATCACCATGAAACAGTGTAATGCTGGCCAGAAAGGATCCACACTATCATCTGAAACACAACAGAGTGATTGGTGGATTACAAAACCATCAGAAAAAGATGAGAATGAAGCATTCTTTATCTGCGTAGCAACAAAACTGAAAGCAAAGCAGCAAATTTAAAATAAAGTGCTGCCAAACACAGGTTTTTAAAAGCCTGGTAAACTTTAAAGTTAATTTTGCATTTTTTCAAGCTATATATACACTGCTAAGAAAGTTTTAAATGGGGAACAAACTGAGATAGTCTAGGTAAACTCACCTCTCTCACCCTGTTTGCATACCTGAAGCAATTCTTCCTACCAAACAAAGCGCATGATACAAGAAATTCTGGTTTAGCGTGATCTGAATTGTGTGTGCCATGGGACTGCTGTAAAGGACTGAATCCCTTAGCTAATATTAGGCTAAGCAGATACACACCCCTTCATCCATCCATATCTCAATGTGGCTTTGTTACGTACTTTTCATCCAAATGACAGGAATTCCCATTACTGAGAAGCTCTTGCCTCCAGTCCTTTCCCTCTTCTCTATGAGACGCACAGTGGCAAAAGACCGTCCCACTCAAAGGCCTTCAATTGCTCCTTAATGTCTTCCAAGAATTCAAAGCCTTCTGTCATGCCCTTACGTTTAAGATCCTACTCTACTGTTTCTTTCAGCTTCATTTTTCAGACTTCCATAATCATACCTTATCTACAGCAAAAACAGCTGGTTTTTTCCCAGGGAAGAACCAGAATGCCTTCACTATCAGCACCACCCATCAGAATCGTCCTTCCTCAAGCCCAGCTCAAATGTTCCTACTACACCAAACATTCCCTGGTCCCTTACTCTTCTCTAGCATTCTTCTGACACAGGTGCTCCCTCCCCATCTCACCGATAGCTTATCTGATCACCTAGAACTTTCTGCTTTATTTCCCTCAGGACTCTTAAACTCTACTTGCTTCCTTTCCTGCAGCGGACACAATGTCTCATGTCCAGTAAGCTCTCAAGTAAGGAACAAAGTCATCAGTTGAAGACCATTATGAAAGCCTTCTTAAAGAGGGGACTCCCATTCTGAAGAAGGTTAGGGGAGCTGGATTAACAGAGAAGACAGAATTGTACGGGAAAGGCACAAAGGAATGAACTACAAATGTAGTAAATACTGGTAAAGGAATTAGTAATAACTTTAAGAATAACATAGCAAGAAAAGGTTTGTGATCACGAAAGTTAACATGGGGGGCGGGGGCACTGGGTGTTGGGTGGTGGCAGCCATGGTCGAGGCAGCTCCAGGACGAACCGCAGCAGTGCCAGGAGATGCGCCAGCTCCCAAAGGCAGGGCTGAGGACACAGCTTCTTAGCAGAGCTGCTCAGACGCACTACTGGAAGCTCAGCAGATGTGGGCGCCCCAGCCAGCAGCAGAGAGGAGTGCAGGGGAGCCACAGAGACGCCCCTTCTGATGCCCCCAAGGAACAAGCCGACCCCTTCCAGGCTCCAGGAACGCCACAAAGCAATATGAAACCTGTTCATAAGACGAGTCAGGGTGCTCGTTTCGGCAGCACACATATAATGAGAGGAGTCAGGAATGCGTTTCAGATGCTCAACTAACCACACACCCTCCAATGATGCCTCTGAAAGGTCCCGAGCGCTGCGGCCAGGCAGAGTCAGGCAGGAGCCAGAGTCAGCCTGGGAGTGACGGAACTGAGGCCATCGCTGGTCTGACGGTGCACCAGGACAGTACGCTGTATGCGGTGCCTGTGCTACCTGCTACCCTCTCCCCACCTGGCCTTCCATCTGTGGTGAACATGAGCTCCTTCCCCCACTCCTCAAGAGTAATATTTACATATCTCTTTTAGAATCTTGTACAAATGAGTTTATATCCACATGGGAATTGCCTAAAGAGAAGTGAATGTGGGGGGAAATGATATTCATTATACTTTCATAGGATCTGACACCCTTCATATTTACTACTTCATCAGGATTAGAAACATTCGGGGACACCTGGGTGGCTCAGTGGGTTAAAGCCTCTGCCTTCAGCTCATGATCCCAGGGTCTTAGGATCGAGCCCTGCATCGGGCTCTCTGCTTGGTGGGGAGCCTGCTTCCCCCTCTCTCTGTCTCTGCCTGCCTCTCTGCCTACTTGTGATCTCTGTCAAATAAATAAATAAATAAAATCTTAAAAAAAAAAAATTAGAAACGGGGCGCCTAGGTGGCTCAGTGGTTAAGCTGTTGCCTTCGGCTCAGGTCATGATCTCAGGGTCCTGGGATCGAGCCCCACATCAGGCTCTCTGCTCAGCAGGGAGCCTGCTTCCTCCTCTCTCTCTGTCAAATAAATAAATAAAATCTTTAAAAAAAAAAAAAAGATTAGAAACATTCAGTACAGATCTTTCCCCATCAGCTTGACACAACCATGAGCACAAGAAAGTGAGGGTATAATAATAAATATTACTACAAGTTTTACACTGTTTTCTAGAATATCTGAACAGCACTGACCAAGAGTGCTTTCTGTGCTGATGGAAATGTCCTTGACCCACACTGCGCAATACAGTAACTACCGGGTATATGCGGCTACTGAGCACTGGAAACACACCTTGTAGGACCGCAAAACTGAATTCTTCATTTAACTGTAATTAGTTTAAGTTTAAATAGCCACATTTGGCTAACAGTTACCATACTGGAAAGTGGAATCCTAGAGAACCAAAGTGAAAGGAAGAACCAGGAAAAAGGAAGACACTGAGACAGGGAAGGCTTTCTCCACAATTTTAACTACCAGGTCATCAGAAATGTATCTGCTAGGGGCACCTGGGTGGCTCAGTGGGTTGAGCCTCTCTGCCTTTGGCTTGGGTCATGATCTCAGGGTCCAGAGACTGATCGGGTTCTCTGCTTGGTGGGGAGCCTGCTTCTCCCTCTCTCTCTGCCTGCCTCTCTATTTGTGATCTCTGTCAAATAAATAAAATCTTTTAATAAATAAAATCTTTAAAAAATTATATACGTGTGTGTGTGTGTGTGTGTACATGTATATATCTGCTAGTCTTGATTCTACCACTAATTGGGCATTTCAACATGAAACAGTAAGTTAACTTTCCTGGGCTTCAGTCTCCAATTTTATGAAGGTTAAGGTACTGAAATTTAAACTCTAAAGGCCCCTTCCAATTGAAAAATCTGAATCTGTGAGTTAACCATACAAATGTTCACTCTTCTTTTGTCCACACCATACACCCAAATTCTTGCAATGACACTAACATTTTACATCACAGTATTCAAAAGCATTTCGCAAATAAAGGTTATTACCATCTGATTGCCTCTCCATGGTGTGAAGTATTGACTGCATGAAATCATTCTGTTTGTCTGAGCCTAGCAACAGTGAGTCCATGGCCTGCTCCTCCAGAATGGTCAGCAACATACAAATACCTGTAAGATCATTAGCAGTTTTCTTGATTTGATTAAAAAAAACACAGCGCTCATGCCTTCTCTGGCTTAGGTGGCAAAAGAGTAACAAGGTGGTAAAATGAAGCAAACCAGTATCCAGTTCCTCAAACACTTAAGTCTGAGATAGTCATACCCAACTGCTCCCAAGGAAGAGGACTTTAGACGGACTTGAAAGTAAAAGGAGGAAATGGTACAAACTTGGTTAGAAAACAATTTCTAAGATGACTATCACATAATTATTTCCTCAAATCTAAGGTGCCTTCAATTTTAAGATCCCCATATCCTGAGGACTCATCCTACCAAATATGACGTATGATTGTAGACTCTGAGTAAGTAAGTAGGGTAGAACTATTCTGGGTCAGTGTAAAACTGAAAACCAAAGCTATTATCCCTTTCAACCAGGAAATATTTTACAGATGGGAAAATCTCTTTAAAATATAAATTAAAATAAATTAAAATCAACTGCTATACTAATGTTTTGTTATACGCAGTATTGCTTTAAATAAGAGATTTGCCATACTTGAACATCAACCTCTTACAAAGATGGTTTCTAGGATACATAGTGTTTAAGAACAGGGTGTATAATGACTCCGTTAATTTTAACAACAGAACAAAAATTGGGAACCATGAAATCCTTGATCAGAGCACAAGAAATCACTTCCTTTGCAGGATACTCATTAAGAATTATAGAAAAACAGCACTGTATTTGTGTAAAGCAATACTTACCTAACCAATAGTTTTTGTAGTTGCTGGTATCATACATGTGTGAGGGCAGAAGAATCAGTTTACCCTTCTCGAGGATAGAAGAAGTATAAATGTCTGGACTTTCCAAAAGCCCCAACTCGATGACTTTAAAAAGACAAGTCAAAACCTCCTGCAAGTCATAATAATCATCTCTGTCCACTTTTCCCAAATTTCTTGCGGTCAGGATAGCCCAACGCCGAACCTAAGGGCATAACATGTTCACTACTTCATTCAACAGATAATTGTCTACGTGCAGCAAGAACCTAGTTAAGAAAATAGGATTCTCTATAGATTTGTAAAGACCTGAGATATTAATACATGCAATGCTTGGACCTTATTTTATCCTGATTTGAACAAACTAACCCTACAAAAGCATTTCTGAGATAATCATTTCGATTAATTTAAACAACGATCAGAAATATATATAAGGGTGGGGCGCCTGGGTGGCTCAGTGGGTTAGGCCGCTGCCTTCGGCTCAGGTCATGATCTCAGGGTCCTGGGATCGAGTCCCGCATCGGGCTCTCTGCTCAGCAGGGAGCCTGCTTCCTCCTCTCTCTCTCTCTCTGCCTGCCTCTCAGTGTACTTGTGATTTCTCTCTGTCAAATAAATAAATAAAAAATCTTAAAAAAAATAAAATAAAAAAAAAAAAAAAAAAGAAATATATATAAGGGTGCCTGGGTGGCTCCGTCAGTTTTAAGAGCTCAAGCCCTGTATCGGGCTCCCTGCAGGGAGCCCACTTCTCCATCGCCTTCTGCAGCTCCCCCTGCTTGTGCTCTCTCTCAAATAAGAAATAAAAATTTTTCATAAAAAAAAAATATACATATATATATTAAGAAATTATTTTAGGTGTGGTGATTTTCTAAAAAGTCCTTGTCTTTAGAGAGATACTGAAGTATTTTATGGATGAAATCCATTTCTGTGACCTCCAGTATGTAAGCAACAGAAATTATCAAGTGAAGAAACGGGACAACACTGTGACTAGCTGATCAAAACTACCACAACCACGAAAGGCAAATGCTATGGCTTGCATCTATCTGTACAGGAAGACATCACGCCACTTCTATGGAGCACCCCAGCTGAGAATACACAGCCTGACTAGAACAAGCAAAAAGCAGATGGACCCAAAATGAAGAGCATTCTATTTTTTTAAAAGGGGCAGAGGCAGGGATGACGGCACACTTCAGAAATGTCATGAAAGACAAAGGCTGGGGGAACAGCAATCCAAATGAAGGGAGATTCAAGGAGCATAACTACGTGTTAGAGCTGAGGCTGGCCCTGATACTGGGGCACGGCGCAGACACGCGAAGGACAACACTGGGATGCATGCAACCAACTTTCAAATGGTTCAGGAAAAAAGGCCGTGTCACTTGAAAGCAAATGACAGAGCAAACGGAGACACTTAACAATTCATGAATATGGCTTAAGGTGATACAGGTATCTCCTACTATTTTTATTCTTGAGATTTTTCTGAAAGTGGGACTTTCCAAACAGTTAAAAAACCAAACCAGGGCGCCTGGGTGGCTCAGTGGGTTAAGCCGCTGCCTTCGGCTCAGGTCATGATCTCAGGGTCCTGGGATCGAGTCCCGCATCGGGCTCTCTGCTCAGCGGGGAGCCTGCTTCCCTCTCTCTCTCTCTGCCTGCCTCTCTGTCTACTGTGATCTCTCTCTGTCAAATAAATTAATAAAATCTTAAAAAAAAAAAAAAAAACCAAACCAAACCTAGAAACTCTGTGCGTACCTATACACCCTGGTCACCACACACTAGTCAGACGACTGGGGACAAGTCTGACTCTGTGTACTCATCTAAGAAACGTGGGCTGTAAGGTTTTAACGAGTTAACATCTGGAAACCATGCAACACTGCACCCAAAACACAGCAGACCAGAACATTTATGGTCACAAATAGCCTTCATCCAAGAAAGCAGTGTGTCATGTAACACTAGGGACTGTCCAAATGAAGCGAAAAGGCACAAGCCGACTTTGCACAGAGACTGTAGGCGATAAGGACCCCAGCTGTATGAAAGGTCTTGTTTCGCCTTCTCTCTTGCACACCTTTCTAGACAGACAGCTACCACTCTTCAGCACGAGGAAGATACCATCCCACTGTTCTGGTTTTATTCCTGTCACCAAGCAGCTAACTGCAGCTCTCCTGCAGGGAGTCTTTTCTCCGGCTCCTTTAAAACTGTTGTCTGGGGCATCTGGGTGGCTCAGTGGGTTAAAGCCTCTGCCTTTGGCTCAGGTCATGATCCCGGGAACCTGGGATCAAGCCCCGCATTGGGCTTTCCGCTCAGCAGGGAGCCTGCTTCCCTTCCTCTCTCTCTGCCTGCGTCTCTGCCTACTTGTGATCTCTGTCTGTCAAATGAATAAATAAAATCTTTTAAAAAATAAATAAATAAAAATAAAACCTCTGCCTGTCATGTCCTGTGATATTATTATAGTGTGCGTTGTGGCTTTTTCTTTCATTTTCCACCTCAGAATCTGGAGAATGCTTCTGTGTTTTTCCTGGACTCTAAGAAGCAACGCACCACTATCATCTCTTCATTCTGATTCTTTCCTTCGGCAATACAGGGCAAACGGAGATTACATCTTCCCACTATTCCTGCCTCCAGCTTTCCCTCTCCATCTCTCTGTCTGTCTGCTTTCTAAGCAGCCTGTCTTCTAAATTCATTAACTTTTCAGCCACACCTAACTAGCCATTCAAACCATCTAAAATGTTTAATTTTATGTGTTTCATTTCTACATATTTTAATTCAATCTTTAAAAACTATTCCCGGTCTTTGGACCGTGAGTTTTCAAGTCTCTTTTATTGAAGCACTTTATATTGTGTGTCTGATCATTCTAGTAAAGAGTTCTTTGGGTCCCCTTTCTTGTTTTTATTTCTACTCATACTTCGTTTTGCTGTTTTAAAATTTTGCCATCTTCAGTTGGGATGTCTGTAGGAATCTGGCCAAGGACTCAGTTGATGATGTGTCCCTCTGGAAAGATCTGCAATGGTTTCTGCAAGTGCTGAGCAAGCAGGCAAACAGGAACTTCTCTTATGAAAAGAGGGCTTTGGTTACAATTTTCAGGGAAACCTTTTTTCCTCACCCAGATTTCAGAAACAGACACATTTCTGTCACCTGTGAATTCTTTTCTACTACCTTTTTGACTGAGAGATGGCCCATCAAAAGTCTGTTTTATGGTAGAGCCTCTAACTCCCTATCTCAATGCTTTAATACACATCTGTTAAACCCAAATTTCATCTAAATTTGAACATTCCTTTGAACACCTTTTTTGGATGAAGATTAGGGAGTAAGACCTCAGAATTAAGACTATAACCTTTTATTCACAACATACTTTCATCTTTGGTCCATGCATAACCCATTTTTAATTTTTATTATTAATGCAACATGTATCCATAAACTCCTCATCCAACACAGAAACTAAGGTCCCTTCACTCTAACACGCGCCCCCTCTTCTTCCTGCCCCTTCCAACCTGAGGTCACCATCATCTCCAATACCATGTTCTTCATCCCCTTGCTTATTTTTTAATACAGTTATGGTACCTACCTGTAAACATCGGTTTTGTTTTCAACTTTTTAAAAAGGGTTTCTTCCAGGACACCTGGGTGGCTCAGTGGGTTAAGCCTCTGCCTTCGGTTCGGGTCATGGTCCAGGGTCCTGGGATCTGGCCCCACATCTGGCTCTCTGCTCAGCGGGGAAGCTGCTTCTCCCACCCCCCCACCCCGCCACCTGCCTCTCTGCCTACTTGTGATCTCTGTCAAATAAACAAGTAAAATCTTTTTTAATAAATAAATAAATAAAAAGGGTTTCCTCCTATACATCATCTTTGGAAACTTTATTCCACTTACAAGGTTCTATTACCAGAATTCATCCATTTTGTTTCGAGTCGACTGTCTGAACTGCTGCGTGATATTCCTATGTGAAGACCCTTCACAATTTATGCACCGAAGGTTGCTTGCAGGTTTTGGTGAACTCTGAGGAGTGTGCTATGGAATTTCTTCTGCGTGCCGCCTGTTACAAATGTTCAAGAGTCTATCTCTCACATACACACGCAGGTAGGAAACTGCCAGATCACAGGACAAAGGAATGTGCAAATGCAGATGAAGCCGAACTCATCTCCCAGGTGTTGCCCCAGTTTGCACGTCCACCAGCAACAAAGTCCTGCAGATCCACGTTCTAACACCTGCGGCCCCAAAGTAGCGCGCGCTGCGGAACGCTCACTGTGGTCTTACTACTTCCTTGTCGTTGATGTCAAACTGTCCTTCATATGTCTATGAGCCACAGAAATTCCTCTTCTGGGAAATGCCTGTTCAGGTCTTCTACCATTTTTCTTCTGGGGTTTTCTTAGTGTTGCTTATAGTTTCTCCCAACTTGTAACTTGTCTTTTCACGTCAAGATGTCTTTTGATAAACAAAAGTTCATTTTGATATAGTCACGTTTATCAGCCTTTCTTTGTAACCAAAGCCCAATGCTTTCTTTTCACGAAAGCTTTCCTTTCCAAAATAAAAAAAGGCAAGCTTTCCTTTCCTTAAAATCTCAGTTATACCTTTATTTTCTGCCAACAGTTTGGCCATTTTATTTTTGACATTTAATCTAGAGTTTTTAAATACCTGATGTTTTAAGGATAGGACTTAAAAATATGATTTTCTCCATAGAGATACCTTTGTATCATTTCCATTTCAGTCCTCCTTTGCCCCATTGATCTGACACAGCATCTCTATCAAATACTGAAGATTTAAATATGAATGACTCTATCTGAGTCTCTATTCTATTCCACCAGCCAAAATGTCTGTCTGCACATCAATATCACATTGTCTTAACTATCAGAGCTTCGTAGTTGGCCTCCCTCATTCTCAGAAATGTCCTGCCAACTTTGGATTCTTCCTCTTCCATATATGTATTTTAGAAACATCTTAACATGTTACATTAAAAACCCTGCTAGAATTTATTTAAAAACACTGTGAATCTATAAATCAATCTGGAGCAAACAGATATAAGTTTTCTTATTTATGAACACAGGGTCTTTCTTTACTTAAGTTCATTCATGTGTTAATTCAATTTTTAAAAAGAGATTTATTTATCTGACAGAGATCACAAGTAGGCAGAGAGGCAGGCACAGAGAAAGGGGGAAGCAGGCTCCCCGCTGAGCAGAGAGCCCAATGCGTGGCTCGATCCCAGGACCCTGGGATCATGACCTGAGCTGAAGGCAAGAGGCTTTAACCCACTGAGCCACCCCAGCACCCCTCTTTCATGTGTTAATTAAGTTTTATGATTTTCCTGTAGAAGTTTCATATCTTTGTTAGATTTATGCCTGCATACTTAATATCTTCTGATTCTGTAATAAATGGAAACTTAACTTTATTAATTTTTGGCTGACTCTGTACAGAAAATACCACCAACTTCTATAAATACTTCAATCACCTTGTTAAGACACTTATTTCTTAAAACTTGCAGATTCTTTGGGGCTTCCTATGTAAATAATCTTACTGTTGCAAATTATGTCATTTTACTTCTCCCTTTCAAATTTTAATGCCTCTAGTTTCTTTTCCTAATTTTTACTGCACTGACCAGAACTCCCAACTTGACACTCTACAAAAAGTGGTGATAGTGAGCACCTTTGTCTATTTCTGATTTTAAAGGGACTGCTTCACTAAAAGTTAGTCAATTTGGATAATGTTTCCTTCAGGTTTTTTTTACAGATACAACTCATCAGCTCATAGAGTTCCCTTCCATTCCTAATTTGCTAAGCATTTTAAATGTGAATGGTTGCTGAACTTTATCAAATAGTCTTCCTGCATCCAGTCAACCATGAGAGTTTTTAACTTGTCAGTAAGGTGAAATTCTATGTATAGATTTTCTAAAATTTTAAGATATTTGCATATTAATGATCATAATTTACCCTTAATGTGTTAGGTGTCTTATTTTTGTTATTATGTCTTAATATTTATGTTTTTATGTTATTATCTTGTTATTTATATGTTTGTTATTTATATGTTATTACTGGCTTTATAAATTTAAGAGTATTTCTTTTCTGGAAGGACATCATAAAATCAGGATAATCTATTCTGAATAATCGGCTCACTAAGTTTGAGGCTTTCTGCTTTTCCATAACTATTTCAAGTTATAAGTTTCCCTGAAAGCACTTCCTTTTACTACATCCTATAATTTTTTTATGTGGCATCGTCATTATGATTCAATTCTGGGAATTAAGTCTTGACGACTTCTTTAGCATGTGTTAATTTCAAAACATGAAAACTCATTTATCTTTTCATTAACTTCTGTCTAAAGTATATTATGATCACAAATCATGGTAGTTCTTGAAATGTGCTGAAACATTTATCATTGCTCACTTTTGTCATGTTCAACGTATACTTGAAAAAACGGGTTAGATGCCCAGTTCACTTATATACTCATTAGGTTACGTTTGTAAACTACCTTGTACACATATTCCCTTACTCACTGAGGTCTTTACTGGCCTACTGATTCAATACTGAAGATGAGGACATGAAAATCTTTTACAATGATGAGTCTACTATCCCTTCTTGTAGTTCTACAAATAAATGCATCACTTATTTGAGCCTACTTTAACCAGCATATTGTTTAAAAATCATCTATGATCTTGAACTGAATTATTTTATTACATAATAACCTTATCCATCCTTATCCAAATGTCTATTTGATATTACAATAGCTTCACCACTTTGTTTAGGTCAGTATTTGCCAATTAGTTCTTTTTCCAACTCCTACATCACCCTTCTTGCACCCTATTTTTTTTTTTAAAGACTTTATTTATTTATTTGACAGACAGAGATTACAAGTAGGCAGAGAGGCAGGCAGAGAGAGAGGAGGAAGCAGGCTCCCCACTGAGCAGAGTGCCCGATGCGGGGCTCGATCCCAGGACCCTGGGATCATGACCTGAGTGGAAGGCAGAGGCTTTAACCCACTGAGCCACCCAGGCATCCCTTGCACCATATGTTGTTAGTGTTTGTCTTAGGAGCTATGCGGACTTTGTTATCCAATCTTTGTCTTTTAACTGACAAATTCAGCCCATTTATATTAAATACTGGTATTTTTAAACCTGTTTGTATGTATGAACTTTTTCTATTTCTTTTAAGGCATTTTCTATATAAATTCATTATTTAAGATAATTCAGTACCTAGCTCTGCCCTTAACCAGATGAGAACCCAGCACGCGCGCTCTCACCTCTTGTGTCCTTGCCTGCCAACCTCATCACACTGATACCACCTAGTCCAAGGTTTCACTTTCCTTGAACTTAGTTTTTCTTTAAATAACGAACTTTATCACAGTATTCAAACAACTTCATATATTCCTGACAACATCTTCTGAATTCTTCTTTGTTAAGGATTTCATTCAACGGTCTCACACCAGCAGCTCAAGACTCTCAACCACTGGTCACTTAAGGGACATTGCAGACTCGGTCACAAAGCCTGTGCGGGCTTCGCTTGGGTCCTGGGGGCTTGGCTGGACCTGCTTCCTCTACTGCTGTGCAGGTGTAAAAAAGACCAGGCCCGGAGGGCACCTTACTATACTTTCTGTCCATTTTCTTTCACAGGCAGGGAAGTCTCACCTTTATGTTGAACACAGGCCTTGATGCTGGTCCTCTGCCTTGCCTGGAGTACACTTGGAATTCCTGTTATCCTGACAAACCAACTCCAGCTACCTAAAGCCACCCAGGCCTACAGGTTTCCACCATCTATCGCTCAGTGTTTCTGCTCCATTGCTGCTCCACAGAAACATTTACCTTTTGAGGGGGGTGATTATACATTTTTAACAGTTTAATATTTTAAACAAAATATATAGCCAAACCCTCTGTTACAGCTATTGTAAGTGCAAAATACATGTCCTTTCATTGCCCACCATTTATACTCACCATTTCATTGGGATGGACCAAAAACAAATAGATGCCCGGATGTTTGTCAAAAACCTGAAAGGAGCAATTAGCTTGTTCCATCCGACAAAGTGCTTCAACACATAATTCATCTAAACAGAAGAAGCAACACGTAAATATAAAGTAAATATAAATAGATCTTAGCTTATCAAGAGTTCCTAAATCTGGCTCTTTTGCTTGTTCTCTGAGTAAATAAAATTGTTCCTTTTTTTTTTTTTTAAATGAGGCATTAAAAATGCTGATCACGTAACAGTATTTACCTATCTAAAAGCCTAACCCAGTGTGACCGATCATCATGTGTTCCTATAAACTACCCTGACTTTACTGATATACACTTCTTTTCTTACACTTGGCGTAATTATATCCACAGGGTATCTTCTTAGAAGTATGGATATAAGTCCAGTTCCATTAGGATTCTACATTTTGATCCACATGGACTTTGTTTAGCACTAGTGATAAAGTGGGCTTTCCCTCCAAATGACTATGTTGTCCTACTCTGATTTATTGAATAATCCACTTTCTTCACTAGTTTGAAAAGCTACCATCATCAAACAAGCTTCCCAAACATGGTTGGTTCATTTCCAGACTTGATGCTGTTCCCCAAGTCGAGCCATGCTTGCACTGTTCTGACTCCTGCTGCTTTACGGAAATCTCTACAGTACCCTTTCAGAAGTGTCCTCAATAGACTGCTACTAATCTACCCCACCTAATGAATCAACTCTACTTTCTCAAACTTCAAAGAATATTGTTAGTGATGGAGACTAGCTTTGGGAAACAGTGATGATAATAGGAAAAGCATGAAGGAAGCACTTGGGTATTGATGGCTTGTTTCTCTAGCTGGGTGCTGGCTACACAGGTGTGTTTGCTGAAAAATCAACATTTATGTACTTTTCTTGAACAGAGTATCCATTAATAAATGCTCAAAAACAGACTTGTTAGAATTTTAAAACCTCATTATTTAGAACTTATTTAGAAGGAATTGATGTATGTAAACAAATCTTTAGATCTACTTTTCAGTGTGCTGAAAATAGAGCATAAGGAAGTTAAACGACATCACAAGGAAACAATCTAAAAAATCCAGAAAGTGCATTATACATACATTACAGGGTAACTATATGGTCTCAATAAGTCAAGGTTATGACAATATATAAATAAATTTGTGTACGTGTACAGGTCGACTGTTTTGCATTCAAAGAGATGTACAAAATATGAACCAAGGCAATATTTGGTCCCTGAATGGATTCTTATTTAAACAAACCAGCCAAAAACCTCATTTTGCAACTACTGGGAAAATTTGAATATGGACTAGACACTAGGTAGCTTAAAGTTATTGTTTTTTTGGTGTGTGGGGGGAAGGTATGGCTTTTTGTTAGATCACAAAAATGTCTTCATTTTTATGAGATTCATATTAAGAAATGCAAATATAAATGACCCAAATCTAGGCAGCCATAATATGGCACACCGTAGTAATTAGTGAAAATTACTACAGACCAGTAGTTCTCAACCACGGATAGTTTTGCCCTCAACGCTCAAGGATCATCTGGCAGTATGTGGCACCAGTCCGGTTGTCATCACAACAGGGGCAGCGGGAAGAGCATGGCGCTACCGGCATCTAATGGATGGAGGCCAGGGATGCTGCTAAACATCCTACAATGGGCAGCGCAGCCCCACAATGACGAAGCACCCAGTCCAAAATGTCACTATGCCAACGCTGAGAAACTCTGCTATAGACAAATTTTAAGAATGAAAATTAACTTAAGGACAGATGAGTAAATGTATGATAAAGCAAATACAGCAAGACTTTAACAACTGTAGAAACTGCATGATGTACATATGTGTTCACCATATCATTCGCTTTTCTGTATGTTTGGAAACTTGCATACTAAACTGTTAGGGAAAAGTATGAAGTATCCTAATTATGTGTTTACCAGATTTTCAATACCGATAGAACTAAGCCTTTACAATTCTTAAAAAAGACTGATAAAACTTGTAGAACATTTATGATACTCACTAACACGCTCATGTAAAAGCAGATAAGGATATTTCAGTATTTCAAGAAGAGGAACTCGAAGCTTATTTTCAAAGTCTTGGCCAGTAAAGTCAAACAGCTGTGCCTCTCCATTGTTGTCTACTATATACAATTCATCATCATCTCCAATTTCTGCCTTCATGGATTTTTCAAAGTGATTTATGAGACGTAACGTTTCTAATTCCCATAAAACCTACAGAAAAAGGAAAATGGGTAGTGTGCTTTATACCTTATTATCAACAGAATACTGGATGTCATGATGTTTTTAGAAAGCTTTCTAAGTATAAAAATACAGAAGTTGGGGCGCCTGGGTGGCTCAGTGGGTTAAAGCCTCTGCCTTTGGCTCAGGTCATGATCCCAGGGTCCTGGGAACGAGCCCCACATCGGGCTCTCTGCTCAGCAAGGAGCCTGCTTCTTCCTCTCTGTCTCTGTCTGCCTGCCTACTTGTGATCTCTGTCAAATAAATAAATAAAAATAAAATCTTTAAAAAAATATATGAGAATTAAAAAAAAAAAATACAAAAGTTTTATGGAGCCCTGGGTGGCTCAGTGGGTTGAGCCTCTGCCTTCAGCTCAGGTCATGCTCTCAGGGTCCTGAGATCAGGCCCCACATCGGGCTCTCTGCTCAGCAGGGAGCCTGCTTGCTTCCCCCTCTCTCTCTGCCTGCCTCTCTGCCTACTTGTGATCTCTCTCTCTGTCAAATAAATAAAATCTTTAAATAAAAAAATACAGAAGTTTAAATAGTAAATACCACATTAGATTTGAAGAAAACAGTCATTAAACAAGGCCACTTTTAAGATATGAGTACATACAACTTGAGATGTGTAAACACTGAGTTTTGCTAAAAATATTTCAACATCCCTTATCAAAAGGGAATGATATGGAGCCTGGATGGCTCAGCTGGTTAAGCCTCCAGCTCTTGATCTCAGGGTTGTGAGTTTAAGCCCTAATCTGGGTTCCACACCCACTCCCCCAAAGAGGTAGGGGGATGAGTTGAAGTGTCTCTTGTCAAAGGCAAGATCAGGCCTCCTCTGTCTGCACTTCCACGGCCCAGCCACAGATACCCACCTTAAAACATTAGCTTTAGCGTAAAGACATGTTAGGTTCATAACTAGGAAACTCTGTAAATGCAAAGGTTTCCTCAAGAGATTCGTAAGTAATCAGCCTCTCCTCCTTTCTATACATCCATACCTGACTCTACAGTCTGGTTGTGTTTTTCATGTAATAAACCAAATAATCAAAGCCACATGTTTTAAATTATATGTTTTACTTTGTTTACTATGACCAGCAAACACACCCTTAGAAGTTTATACCATTTACCCATTAAAAAATGAAAAAAGAAAAAGGAATCAACCAATAAAATAACCCAAGACATTCAGATACATGAGAGTAAAACTACCGAATATACAGACTTAAAAACATAAACTGAAAAAAACCCATACGTCATTTCTTAAGGTTGTTTTATATCACAATGACTAAAAGTGAAGGATCATAAAATTCTGCTTTAGGTTTCCATTCAATTCCATCCATCAATCCTGGCTCCTGAATGTTTCCAAAAGAGTTGAGGTTTCTCCTCTTCGTTGTTACCAAGCTCTGAAAAGTATTGTCCATCGGATGTAAATTACCTCATGCAGGAATGGTAAATCGTCCCTTGCTCTGTGGTATTCGGCCACACACTCTAAGCAATAGCAGAGGTCTTCGTCAGCTGTTTGAAACTCGCCGGAGTGGGTCCTGGACGCATAGCGCTTCAGGAAGCCAACGGTGGAAGTGCCACCGGGCGTGCACCAACAACATGTGCTCATTCTGCACCTGCATCCAGAAAAGACAACCTCTAAACACTAAAGAAAAGTAACAACACTTCAGGCCTCTTCTGTGGGACTCTCCTCTCCAATTTAAAATGTGCCTCCACCACATCGAGAAAGTCCTGCTGGCCAGCTTATCAATTACTGCCTAACCTCAAATCTAAACCCACTCTGAAAAACTTTATCTTTGACACATAAAAAATATGATGAAATGAAAACACTCTGTTACTAAAAAACATCATGCAATACACAACTGTACATAAAGCAAGTTCAAAACTGTGTGGTACGGATAGAAAATTACAGAGACAAAAACTTGTCAATGCCTTCAACGTATAGATTTTGGAGTTTTCTAGTGATGTGCTGGAGCCAAGTCAAAAGTTCGGGGAACCTTTACATTCTTAGAAGACATTTTTCCAGAAATTCATGGAAATATAAATATCCATTAAGTATTAATCGATTCCAATAACAAAAACACAAGAGAACTTTCCCTGATTTAGAAAGTACAGATACAAGAATCTGCACACATTGTGTATGAACTGCTGCCCATAACCCACTGCAAACTGTATTAACTACAAATGTCAACCTATTGCTACTAAGTTTGATATTTAATGATTTTTTGACTATCTGCAACTTTTGGTTTGTATAATACCATCACAGCCTCCACCATCCAAACTCATGTGAAAGGGTTAAGCTAAACTAATTTTCCAAACCCTACCAGTCTCAAAAAGAGCAAAGTAACAGGACGGTACCAGGAACAGGAGGAAATCCCAAGAACCAAACCCATCAAAGGTTTTCATAAAGATACACAAATGAGGAAGGTTTATCAAAACTACAGACAGCATGGAAATGCGTGGATTAGCAAATAGTTCAATGGAGGCCAAAATCCAAAGAGATCTCCAACTCCAATTAAATGTAATAAAAATAAGATACTATGTTTTTATCCCTAACTAAATGCATATAAAAGTAAATACGAAGCTTGCCATCAGTAAACAGTGTGTCATGGCTAAACATGGCTAAAAATACAAGGGGAGCCTCCAAATACCATAAAGAACTCAAAATCCAAGTTTGTGGGCATGTCAAAGAAATAATTGCAGCCAACGTGAAAGAGCTCTGGATGGCCAAAGCTGAAACAATTTGATCAACAAAATGAACAATGTAACTGTGGATTATAACCCACAGCACAGATGCACCTGAGTCTACAGGGATAGCAATAAATGCATGAACTAACAAAGGCGGGAGACCAACCTTTCTTACAGAAGAATTCCAAATAATACCTACAGATACTCTCCATTCCAAGAGGTGGAGCTTAATCCCACCCCATCTTGAGTGTGCGCTGGACTTGCTGACTCACTGCCAAAGAAGAGAGTATGGAAAGGGAGATACTGTGACATGACAGTGGAGACAGCTGGCAAACACACACTTAATCAAGTAATCGAGGCTCACCTCACTGTAGCTGATAACCCCTCACCTAATGTACTGAGGAAGGAACTTCAATTGTAGGACTCTTCTCCAAACCACCCCGCTTCTGCACATGAGAAAAACATGAGACAAACCCAGAGTGCCAATTGTCTACACAGCTATCAGCCAGTCTGTAAGAAGGAAGAAAACCACACCCAAGAATGAAGCAAATGTTCTTTCATATGGAAATGATTTATTGGGAACTGGGCCAGAAAAATATCCAAGCCTCATCTTCAGAAATTTGACCTTAAGGGAATTCAAGCTGGTATAGTCACTTTGGAAAACAGTGTAAAGTTTCCTCAAAAAGTTAAAAATAGAGCTACCCTATGACCCAGCAATTGTACTGCTGGGTATTTACCCCAAAGATACAGACGTAGTGAAAAGAAGGGCCATCTGCACCCCAATGTTCATAGCAGCAATGGCCACAATAACGAACTGTGGCAAGAGCCAAAATGCCCTTCAAAGGATGAATGGATAAAGAAGATGTGGTCCATATATACAATGGAATATTACTCAGCCACCAGAAAGGATCAATACCCAACATTTGCATCAACATGGATGGAACTCAGGAGATTATGCTAAGTGAAATGAGAGATTATCATATAATTTCACTTGTTTGTGGAACAGAAGAAATAGCAGGAAGGACAATCAGGAAAAGGAAGCGGGAAATGAAGGGGGGAAATCAGAGAGGCAGACAAGCCATGAGAGACTATGGACGCTGAGAATCAAACTGAGGGTTGAAGAGGGGTGGAGATGATGGTTATTAAGCCAAGTGATGGGTATTAAGGAGGGCACGAATCGCATGGAGTACTGGGTGTCATATGCACAATGAATCATGGAACACTATATCAGAAACTAATGATGTACTGTATGGTGACTAACATAATAATAAAAATAATTTTAAAAAGGAAATTTGACCTTAAATTAACTATCCAACAAATATAAAATATCATCCTATATAAGGTGAATCAAGTTGTAAACCCAACTGTAAACTATACACTAACAGCTAAGTCCATTTCATAACTGGATGCGACATCTTCCTCAAGAAAATGAAAACTGGTTATCAGGACATAAAAAAGCCCTACCTTTTTTAATGTGTAAAGCACAGATATGCATAAAGTCCATAAAAAGATATATAATGTATTGGTGGTTTAAAATTCATGGGATATTCACAGGAAAGAAATGTCTAAAACATTTATTTTCAGGGAGGGAAAAGGAACAATAAAAGGTTAAGAAACACGGCCAAGTCACTGAGTATCTAGATATGGAAACCCAGTAGCGGGATGTTTTCGAATGCATTATCATCCTAAAACTCAAGAGTGAAAAAATCTCTGCTAACAGGAAATCAATGACATCTTGACAGAAAGTGTATTTCACCACTGAGGGTTTTTTGGCATAATGCCAATTCCTAAAATAAGCTGATTTTTTAAAATTTCTTTCCTTATTTTCTTCTCATATCGTTGATTGAAAAATTATATATAAATAAGTAAAATCAAATACATGCACTTGTCTTGTGAATTTTTTTAATTTATTGAAGCACTAACTATGCTTTCTTTGTGCTTCTGTAAAAAAGTCAGGGTGACTTTCAACATTAAAGCTGAAAAGGACATATAAAAAGGGACATTTAGAAAACATACAGAAAAGGACACTAAAAAGGAGAAATCAAAATTCATTCAGAAGAAAATTTCACTAAGTCCTAAATTAGGAGCTTCCAAAAAAAAAGAGCAAAATAAATAAATAAAAATAATGTGAGTTACACAGGCCTCACCTGAAAAATAGAAAAAGTCTGCTAATTCAGCTGGAGAGTCTGACTCTTTCCTGACCTAATTCTAATTCAATTACATCCTACAGCCTGCCCATGTGTGCAGCAAACTAGGGAATACCAGGTAACATAATGGATACTGTGGTTTTGCAAAATCTAAAAGTATTTTATTCAAGGAAGAATTCCTTATACCTAAAACGCCAGTAACATAAATACTATGAAATTCAAAATCTGCAGAAGCTGTTTTCTTCCGGTGATCTCATTCAAAGTGGGGCGTGAACTTAGAAGATCTAAGATCTGAGAATAGAAAGTGAAACTCCTTGAAATTTCTCAAACATCATCAGTTGTGTCAAGCAGGATTTATGCAGTCAATCAAAACTTTGAGGAAAAATTAAGGATCTGAAGTACAAATAAGCTAGTATAACTTTAAAGTAACACTTAACGACAACAAAAAAACCCTTTCTGTTAAGAAAATTAAGGACTTGGGACGCCTGGGTGGCTCAGTTGGTTAAGCAACTGCCTTCAGCTCAGGTCATGATCCCAGCGTCCTGGGATCGAGTCCCACATCGGGCTCCTTGCTCCGCAGGGAGCCTGCTTCTCCCTCTGACTCTGCCTTCCACTTTGTCTGCCTGTGCTCGCTCTCGCTCACTCTCTCTCTGACAAACAAATAAATAAAATCTTTAAAAAAAAAAAAAAAAGAAAAAAGAAAATTAAGGAGTCTTCCTTCACTCACTCAGAAAGCTAGCCTAGCCTACTTCCATACCCCAGAAAGCAGAGCTAAATTTTCTTGCCTGTCATGTAAGAGATGAATGCCATGGGCTCTAGAATACAGAAAACAGTGTGACAGAGCATGTCAACAACAGAAACAGTTTCTAGGATTCCTCTCAAGGCCATAAATAGATGGTTATGTCGCCAAATCTGAAATCATCACTGGCCTGATACTTACACCAAAAAAAATCTAAATGAAATATGTTTCGGGGTGCCTGGGTGGCTCAGTGGGTTAAGCCGCCGCCTTCGGCTCAGGTCATGATCTCAGGGTCCTGGGATCGAGTCCCGCATCGGGCTCTCTGCTCAGCAGGGAGCCTGCTTCCCTCTCTCTCTCTGCCTGCCTCTCCATCTACTTGTGATTTCTCTCTGTCAAATAAATACATAAAATCTTTAAAAAAAAAAAAAAAATATGTTTCTTTTAAGGGAAAATGGAAGATAGGTGACCATAAATCCTGTGAAGTTTTTGCACAACTCAGGTCCTCTGAAAGTCAGTTTTGTTGATTTTGTCGGATTTTAACTGCTTGGAACCCATTACTGAGTCAGAGACGGTGGTGGTGTCCAGGGACCCCTCTAACTGCAGAACAGAAATAAGAGCTGTACTCTGGGCACCACCAGAAAGAGAGCAGATTTGTCAGAAATACAGGATGCTTCACCGACTTTCCAGACTTGCCCTGAGGATACCTTTCTCAGTATTAGCTGGCCAGAAACTTCAAAGAGCAATCACTTCCCTCTACCCTTCTCAGCTAAACTTCTTGAAAAAGTAATCTAGATTCACTTCCTCGACTCCTTGGCAATCTGGCTTCTACGCACACATTTCACTGCGTTCTTCCAATAGTCCCTAATAATCTGTCTTGGCAAATCCCAGACGTTCTGGGCTCACCTCCCCCGAAGCATATGGAATGTCCACCCTCCGTTCTTCGGCTAGGACGACATACCAACCTTTCACTTCCTCTACCTCATCGCCTTCACAATCACTTACTCTTTCCTCCCGAGTTTCCAAACGCTTGCCTGAGCACTCCTCGCTCGACGTCCTCTTTCTGAGTGACCTAATTCAAACCACGCTTGCACTACCACCTGTAATGAAGCCACCCAGGGACCGAGGATGCAGCTGCCACTCTCGGTGTGATGATTCCCTCTAACGGAGCCACTCAATCAGTAACCTAACCGAACCTACAGTTTCTAGTCAATATCCAACCTGGCGAAGCCAACCTCTCCTGACAGCCACCACCAAAGTCAAAACAGAGTGAGACCCGCCCCTTAAGTCTGTTATTCACCCTGTGTGCGGACATTAGGATCCCTTCAGTGCTCACATCAGTTACCTGGTAATTATCCTGCAGTCTCCCTCCCTTAACCCCCATCTTCATGAATTCCGTAAAGTCCATCTCCCTTATCGTCTCTGCACTTTATTCTCAGTGACACTGCCAGCGCCTGAGTAGGATGAATAGATTTTCACCATCTGTGTGGATTACAGAAACCTAAGTATCTCTGCCGGATTTCATCCACCACCAATAGTATTTCCTCCAAAATGCGGGTGAAGGGCAAACCCAAAACTGTCCTGCATTCTTACAGTCTGGGGATAAAGCTCTAATTTCTGACCTCCCCGACAGAAGGCCTCCCTAACCTGGCTTTGGCATTTCCTGCCACTCTCCCTCCCTTGCTCCTCCGAAAACGCTTCGTGGTCTGTGGCATCCCCTGCCTCTGTACAAGCTCCTTCAACTGCCTTCAACATCCGCCTGTCATCCCTCCGCCTGGTTCTTCACCCGCAATGCACCGGAGTCACCAAAGGAACTAAGAGAGGAGATAAGTAAAATTCAGATTCCGTGCTGTAAAGGAACGTCCCCAGTGATTCTGATAAAAAGATCTGAGAGCTTCTGCCCGCCGGGCGACCCGAGTGTCACCACCGCCCTGGGCTTGTCGGGAAGGACCCATCCTCTCCGTCCGTCCGGAGGACGTCCCCGCTGTCCTCTCGGGCCTGGCACGAGCGCTCACTGGCCGGCTGACTTGGCCTCCCACGCCCTCGGGCTCCGTCCTCCCGGCCGAGTCCGTCAGGGCAGGTTTCTACTCCAGCGCTTCACACGTGCTAAGGGGCGGGAAAGTGTCCTAAACGTTTCTTTAAAAAAAATAAATACCTGGGCTAGCGGCCTACAGAGAAGTGATGCTCAGCCGCGGCTCCGAGGCGTCCTTGGGGGCGGGACAGGACCGGCGCCCACACAGACCCAGACTCCGCCCCACGAGAGCATTTCTGGAAGAAGACAGAAAACGTCCTCTCAGGCCAGGGAAGCGGAGGCGGACGGCACCGGCCTCCACCGGCTCGGGCTCGCGCTCGGGCTCGGGCAGGTCCGGCGGCCGGCCGCGGGCAGCGCTTCCGACTCCGCAGGGGAGCGGCGGGCACCGCGCCCGACACCGTCCGCCGGTCCGGACAGCAGGCCAGCGAGCCCTCGGGCCGCCAGTCTCTTCCTCACCGGGGCTTCTCCCCCCTGCCAGCCCCGCGCCCGGGTCCCGCCGGGCCGAGCGCGTCTTCGTCCCCTCGCAGCCCCGGCAGGCGGGGAGGCGGACAGAGCCCCTCCGCCGGCCGCGGCGCCTCCAGGCCGGGAGACGGGCCACCCGGGACCCGCTCTCCCTCCGGAAGGGGAGGCGGTCTCCCGCGAGCCCCCGACGGCTCCCCGAAGAAACGACGCAGCGGCCAGAGCGCAGAGGACACGACGGCGAGGGAGGGGCGGGGGTCCCGACGCCCGGGCCCCCGGGCTGCAGGCGGCGCCCGCGGGCTGCTCCCGCCTCCCGCGCCGGGGCCCTCCTGAGGGCAGCGGCCCCGCTCGCGCCGCCCCTCCCCCACCCGCCGGGCCTCACGCGCCGCGGCGGTTACTCCACGCGGCCCCGCGCGCACCAGTCGCGCACGAGCGCTCACGCCCGCCGGGTCGCGGCCTCGAGCCCGCCGCTGTCCTCACCCCGCTCCGCCTCGCGTCGGCCGCTAGCCCATCTCCGTGCCTCGGCTCCACAGTCGGCCGAGGGCGGATGCACGGGCCAGCACCCGGGCGCCTTCGTCCCCACTCGCTCGCCCAACCCGGGGGCGCCGCGCGCGAAAGCCCCGCCCCCCCCGCGTGCGCGCGGCGTCGGACCAACGCAGGCCCCGCCCCGACTGCCGCGGGCTTGTTTTGGTGCGCCGAGGGGCGGGGTGTAGGACGAGGCGCACTCGGGCTCCGCCGCGAGGCCGAGACGTTGACGCCACTTCCGGGCTGCCGGGCTCGGCCAATGGAGAGCGTCCGTGTTGCGGAAGGCGGGGCATCGGCTGCGGAGCGAAGATCGCAGCCCCGCCCAGGGCTTGCTTCCGGTAAGGGCCGCACGCCGGCCCCCGGCCCCGAAGGGCTCGGGCTCCTACGCGCTTGCCTTTTTGGTTCCGACCCTTGTCTTCTCTTTTCGGCGCCTCAGGTGCTTCAACACGGCGTGCTACAGATCGAGAAGGACTTTTTTCCCTTTTTGGTCGCCTTTAAATACCTAAAACATAATGATACGTAATCAGCACCTACTTGGGGGGCTTCGCGGCCCCTGGACTACAGAAAAAGGATACCCGAGACTCCGCAGGGACAGCAGCCACCAGCACCGGGAAGCCCGCCCGGCTTTGACCGCCTACCCGGGCCTCGGAGGCGAGGGGGCGTCCCCCTGCCCCCCTCACACGGCGGAGGCGGGAACGGGCCGCAGTGGCCGCTGCCAGACGACGCCGCCGAGGGCCGGAGCGGCGGCCTCCGCGCAGGGGCCGTCCCCGAAGACTGAATGGGCGCGGGGGCGTGCGCGGCCGGGGAGACCCTCCCGGCGGGGGGCGTGGCTCGGAGGCCCCGCCCCCCGCGCGGCCGTTGTGGCCCCGGAACCGTCCCCGGACGGCGCGAGGCGCGACCGTTACCCGCCCGGATTCTCGAAGCTTCGGGCCGCCCCTCCCCCGCCCAGGACCGTTACGCGGGCGTCGTCGTTACACGCGTGAGCGCGTGTCCCCGCGAAGGGACGGCCGGGGTTCCTTCGGCGCCGACGTCGCGCCCGTGGTGCGGCCCTGGCTTCTCGCGGAAGGCGCCGCCCGCCCCCCGGCACGGCCGGGCGGACGCGGGAGGATCACCCCGGTGTCCCCCGGAGTCCCGAGCGGGGCGGGGGCCCCCGGCGCGCCCGCGGCTTCCCTTGCAGGGCGGGAGGCCGGGCTGGGGCAGGTCTGTGAGCGGCCGCGTGCGGGTCGCGAGGCGCGGGTTCGCGGGCTGAAGGAGGCACCGGCCCGCGGAGGCGGGAAGTTCCCGAGTCTCGGCCGCCGCCGCCTCAGTGCGGCCGCCGCGCTCTCGCGCCCCGGGGCGGCCCGCGCCGCGTGTGCCGCTCTCGGGTTCGCGACTTCCCCGCCGGTGCTGACACGCGACGCCGCGTCCTGTGACACCCGGACCCGGGGCGCCCCGGACCCGGAGCCTGCGCGGCTGGCGGCAGCCCCACCCCCGTTAGGAGTGCAAAATTAGCGGTAAAATGAGTATTTGCAGCGACTCGCACAAACTATACGTTTTTTAAACAGACAAAACCCACTAAAATAAAAAATCCCTCCCCCAGGAAACAAGCTTCAAACACAGCTCGACTGAGACTGTGGGCTTTTGCCTCACGCCCTTGAATCGCCGCAACCATAAGGTCGAAGCTCACTCTCCACCGCGAGCACAAAGGGAACGCAGGCTTTTTTCGCGCCCGGGGGGTGAAATCTTATGACGAGTTTATGAAAGTTTGGGGGCGCCTGGGTGGCTCAGTGGGTTGAGCCTCTGCCGTCGGCTCAGGTCGTGATCCCAGGGTCCCGGGATCGAGCCCCGCGTCGGGCTCTGCTCCGCGGGGAGCCTGCTTCCCCCTCTCTCTGCCTGCTCGTGATCTCCGTCTGTCAAATAAATAAAAGTTTATGAAAGTTTGGGGGCGCGGCTGGCTCCGTAGAGGGCACAACTCTTGATCTGAGCTTGTGCGTTGGGGCCCCACGTTGGGTGTTGAGATCCCGTAAAATCTTAGGGGTGCCTGGGCGGCTACGTCGGTTCAGTGTCAGGCTCCTGATTTTGGCTAAAGTGGTGATCTCAGGATTGTGAGACCAAACCCCAAGTCAGCCTCTGTGCCCAGCAGGGAGTCTGCTGCAGAAAGATGTTCTCTCTCTCCTTCCTTTCCTTCCGCTCCCTCCATCTCTTCTCTCTCTCAAATAATAAATCTTTTTAGAAAAAGGATAGGGGTGGGTGTCGATGATTCAGTCAGTTAATCATCTGCCTTTGGGCTCAGGACACAACGTCCGGGTCCTGGGATTGAGCCCTGCGTGGGTCTCTCTGCTCACTGGGGAAGCTCTTTCGCCCTCTTACTCTGCGTGCAGGTGCACTCTCTCAAATAAATACATGAAATCTTTAAATAAATAAAAGCTTAAAAATAAAGTTTATAAAAGTTTCAAATTAATGATTCCATCTGGTAATGTCATGTAAATATTTAGGACTGTCAAAATTACTACCAACTTTTATTTTTCACATATGACCTGTAAGATTCCAGAGCACATAGTTTCTGATGTAGTGACTGAGTCTAAATATTTAAGATTGATGACACATTATTATAAGGTTGTCATAGATGCTCTCATCTTTAGAAACATATTGTAACTTTTATATGTCAGTATTTTTTTTTAATTTTATTTATTTATCAGAGAGAGAGAGAGGGGAAGAGAGCGAGCACAGGCAGACAGAGAGGCAGGCAGAGGCAGAGGGAGAAGCAGGCTCCCTGCTGAGCAAGGAGCCCGATGTGGGACTCGATCCCAGGACGCTGGGATCATGACCTGAGCCAAAGGCAGCTGCTTAACCGACTGAGCCACCCAGGCGTCCCTGTATGTCAGTATTTTATGTCAAAATTTCAATACTTTGGCTCAGTCGGTTAAGCATCTACCTTCGGCTCAGGTCATGATCTCAGGGTCCTGGGATCAAGCCCTGTGTTGGGCTCCCTGTTCAGCAGAGAATCTGCTACTCCCTCTCCACCTGCCCCTCCACAAACCCCCACCCCAGCATGCTTGTACTCTCTCACACATGCGCTCTCTCTCAAATAAATAAAATCTTTTTTAAAAAAGAATTTCAGTACTTCTGGCATGGCTGGGTGGCCAGATGGGGGTCTGATTTTCAGACCAGGTCATGATTTTAGGGTCCTGGGATCAAGCTTCATGTGGGGCTCCATGCTGAGTGGGGAATCTGAGATTCTCTTTCTCCCTCTAACCATCTCCCTGCTCAAATGCTCTCTCTCTAAAATAAATCTTTTTTAAAATTTCATACTTTATCCAGTGTGAGCATACACTCATCCTTCATCATTTACATTATCAACAAACCGAGAATCTCTTATTATTTCTTTTTTTTTTTAATTTTTAATACTTTATTTATTTAGAGAGCACAAGCAGTGGGGAGGGGCAGAGGGAGCAGGAGAGAATCTTTTTTTTTTTTTTAATTTCTTTTTTATTTTATTTATCAGAGAGAGAGAGGGAGAGAGTGAGCACAGGCAGACAGAATGGCAGGCAGAGGCAGAGGGAGAAGCAGGCTCCCTGCCGAGCAAGGAGCCCGATGTGGGACTCGATCCCAGGACGCTGGGATCATGACCTGAGCCGAAGGCAGCTGCTTAACCAACTGAGCCACCCAGGCGTCCCTTTACTCATTATTTCTACTTGAAATTGATCTCTTAATGAATTACTGAATTTTTTGTTATAATTTCTACCGATTTCAACATTATTCATATTCCCTTTTCCCTCATAATCCTTTTTTTAAAAGATTTATTTATTTATTTATTTGACAGAGATCACAAATAGGCAGAGAGGGGGGGGGGGGAAACAGGCTCCCTACCAAGCAGAGAGCCCGACACAGGGCTCGATCCCAGGACCCTGGAATCACAACCCGAGCCGAAGGCAGAGGCTCCAACCCACTGAACCACCTAGGCGCCCCTTCCCTCATAATCCTTTAATTTTTGTCAACTTTATGTAGTTTATGTGAAGTTAGACACAATAAAATACGGAGATTCTAAGAGCACAGTTTGAGGACTTTTAACAACTCCATAATTTCATGTAACCAACTCCAAACATGATAAAAAAAAAATTTTTTTTTCATCCCAGAAAGTGCCCTTGGAACCCTCTTTAGTAATTCCCTTCTCCACACTCACCCAAATGGAGCTGGGGATCTCATTTATATCACCTTACCTATCACCATAGATTAATTTAGTCTTTTTCAAACTTCTTTTTTGGGGGGAGGGGCAGAGGGAGAGAGAGAATCTTAACCAGGCTCCATGCTTGGCGAGGGGCTCAAAGTCACAACCCTGAGATCATGACCTGAGCCGAAATGAAGATTCAGACACCTAACTAACGGAGCCACCTAGAACTCTAGGTGCCCTTAGAACTCTTTTTAATGGGATTATATGTTATGCCCTCCTTTCTCAGTCTTCTTTTGTTCAACGTGAAGTGTGTGAGGATCAGAGATGTCACTGCATGTATCAGCAATTCATTTTCCCTGTAGAGTATGATTTCGTTAAGTGAATATACCACAATTTTTCTCCCTCATCTACTGATGGCTACTGGGTGATTTTAAGTTTTCTGCTATGATGAATAAAACTGTTATGAATATTACTGTACACGCCTTTCAATGTACATGTGTTCATTTAACTTGAATCAATAACCAAGGAGTGGAATTGCTGCATTAGAGGGTGTGTCTTTATAACGTTACGAGAATTTACAATCCACTTCCTGAAGCGATTTTACCACCTTACATCCCTGTAAGCACGTGTAAGATTTCCGGTTTCTCCACTAAATCTTTTAAACTTCAGTCACCCCACTGGGTTAAAAGTGTACCTCGTTTGTTTTTTCCTGATAACTAATGATGGGGAATATTTTGTCATGTGCTTCTTGGGAATTTGTATATTTCTTTGGGAATTGTCTGCATGAGTTCCTTTGACCATTTTTTTTAAAGGACTTAATTTTTTTAGAGCAGTTTTAAGTTCACAGCAAAATTGAAAGTACAGAGATTTCCAATATACTCACTGCCCCCATATATGCATGGTCAGCCTCCCTCCCCAGAGGAGTACATTTGTTACAACTGATGAACACACACGAATACATCATTATTACCCAGAGTCCAACATTAACACTGAAGATTCACTCTTGGAATTGTCCATTCTACCCAGCTTGGACAAATGCATAGACAGATACGCATCGTTATATCCTAGAAGGCTTTCACTGCCCTAAAAATCCTCTGTGCTATGCCTTCTCTTCCCTCCCCAGTCTCAGCCTTGCCAACCACTGATCTCTTTATTGTCTCCATAGATTGTCCTCTTCCGGAATATCATATAACTGGAACCACACTGTATGTAGCCTTTCAGATTGGCTTCTTTCACTTAGTAACGTGTATTTAAAGTTCCTCCATGTCTTTTCATGTCTTGACAGCTCTTTTTTTTTTTTTTTTTTTTTAAGCACTGAATAATACTCCATTCTCTGGATGTACCACAGTTTCATCCATGAACCTCATGAAGAACCTCTTGGTTACTTCCAGGTTTAAGTAATTATGAATAAAGCAGCTACAAACATCTATGGGCAGGTTTTTGCATGGACATAACTTTTCAGTTCATTTGGATAAATATCAACAGCGCAACCCCCGGATCCTGGGTTAAGAGCATGTTTAGTTTTGTAGGAAACCACCCACCTGTCTTCCAAAGTGGTAGTGCCGTTCTCCAATCCTACCAGCAATAAATGAGAGTTCACGCTCCACATCCACCAGAATCTGGTGGTGTCCGTGTTCCAGATTTTGGCCTAACAGTTGTGTAATAGCATCTCATTTTAATCTGCAATCCTTTGATGACATAGGATATGCAGCCTTTTTTCATACATTAATTTGTAACCTGTCTATCTTCTTTGATGAAGTGTCTGTTCAAGTCTTCAGCACATTTATTCATTAGGTTACTTTTTCTTATTTGTTTGTTTGTTTGTTTGTTTAAGAGAAAGAGTGACAAAGAGCGAGAGTAAGGGAAGGAGCAGAGGGAGGGGGGAAGAGGAAGAATCTCAAGCAGACTCCCAGCCGAGCACGGAGTCTGGCAGAGGGTTCAATCCCTTCACCCTGACGTTGTCACCTGAGCCAAAAACCAAGTCGTATGCTCAACTGAGCCACCCCGGCGCCCCTGTTTGTTTTTCCTTATTGTGGAGTATTAAGAGGTTTGCATATATGTTGGATGACTGTTCTTTGTCAGTTGTGTCTTATGCAAACATGTTTTCTGAGTCTGTGGCTTCTCTTCTCACTCTCTCTTTCTTTCTTTCTTTTTTTTTTAAGATTTTATTTATTTATTTGACAGACAGAGATTACAAGTAGGCAGAGAGGCAGGCAGAGAGAGAGGAGGTAGCAGGCTCCCCACTGAGCAGAGAGCCCAATGTGAGGCTCGATCCCAGGACCCCAGGATCACGACCTGAGCCGAAGGCAGAGGATTTAACCCACTGAGCCAGCCAGACGCCCCTCTACTCACTCTTTTGGTATCATCTGTTGCAGAGCTGAGGTTCTAATTTTAATGAAGTCCAGATTATCAATTATTTCTTTCAGGGATTATGCCTTTGGTGTTGTATCAGAAAAGTCATCACCATACCCAAGCTCATCTAGGTTTTCTTCTGTGGTATTTTCTAGGAGTTTTATAGTTTTGCATTTTATATTTAGATCTATAAACCATTTTGAGCTAGTTTTTGTGAAGGGTGGAAGGTCTCTGTCTACCTCCATTTTTGGTAGGGGGGGAATGTCCAAGTTGTTCAGCACCACTTGCTGAAAAGACTGTCTTTACTCGATTGCGCTGCTTTTGCTCTTTTGTCAAAGATCAGTTGATGGGTCTGATCATTTTTTTTTTTAAAGATTTTATTTATTTATTTGACAGAGAGAAATCACAAGTAGATGGAGAGGCAGGCAGAGTGAGAGGGAAGCAGGCTCCCTGCTGAGCAGAGAGCCCGATGCGGGACTCGATCCCAGGACTCTGAGATCATGACCTGAGCCGAAGGCAGCGGCTTAGATGGGTCTGATCATTTAGGAGGATCTATTCCTAGGCTCTCTGTTCCGTTCCATTGACCCACTTGTCTATTCTCATAACAGCATGATACTGTCTTGATTACTGCAGTTTTATAATAGTAAGTCTTAAAGTTGGGTAGCATCAGTCTTCTGACTTTGTTCTTCAGTATTTTTTTTTTAATTTTATTTACTAGTCAGATAGAAAGCATGCACAAACAGGGGGACTGGCAGGCAGAGAAAGAAGCAGGTTCCCCACTGAGCAAGGAGCCTGATATGGGGCTTGATCCCAGGACCCTGAGATCATGACCTGAGCTGAAGACAGATGCTTAACCCACTGAGCCACCCAGGTGTCCCTGTTCTCCTTTGGTATTGAGTTGATTATTCCGCATCTTTTGCTTCTCCACATAAACTTTAGAATCCGTTTGTCAATAGCCACAAAGAACTTGCTGGGAGTCTCACTGGGACTGCATCGAGTCTATAGACTGACCTGGGAAGAACCAACATCTTGACATTGCTGAGTCTTCCTATCCATGAACATGGACTACCTCTCCATCTATTTGCTTCTTTGATATCTTTCATCAGAGCATTGTGGTTTTCCTCACAGAGACCTTGTACATATTTTGTTAGAGTCATACCAAAGCAGTTCACTTTTGGGGGTGTTAATGTAGATGCTGTTGGGTTTTTATTGTCAAATTCCACTTGTGCAGTGCTGGTTTAAAGGACATCAATTGACTTTTGTATATTAACCTGAATCCTGCAGCCCTGCTATAATCTCTTCTTAGTTCCAGGGCTGTTTTGGTCAATTATTTTGGATTTTCTAGATAGGTGATAAAGTCACATATGAACAAAGATGTTTTTTTTTTTCTCTTCCCAGTCTGTACACCTTTTATTTCCTTTTATTGCCTGAATGCGTTAACAAGGACTTCCAGTATGATGTTGAAAAGGATGGTAAAAAGGGACATCCTTGCCTTGTATCTGATCTGAGTGGGAAAGCCTTTAGTTTCTTTCTTTCTTTCTTTCTTTTTCCTAATATTTTACTTATTTATTTATTTGAGAGAGAGAGAGAGGGGGCACAAGCAGTGGGAGCGACAGGCGAGAGAGAAACAGACTCCCCATTGAGCAGGGAGCCTGACACAGGTTTCGATCCCAGGATCCCGAGATGATGACCGAAGCCAAAGGCAGACACTTAACCTACTGAGCCTCCCAGGTGCCCCAGCCTTGAGTTTCTCACCATTGAGTGGGAAAAGTTACTTAACTCTTTCCTCTGGCTTCTTTCAAAAACTTTTCTTTATCTTTCATTTTCTGTAATTCAAAAATAATATGCCTAGTTGTCGTTTTTTGGCATTTATCTTCTTGGTGTTCTCTGAACTTCCTGGATCTGTGATTTGGTATCTGTCATTAATCTGGGGGAAATTCTCCATCATTATTTCAAATATTTCTTCTGTGCTTTTCTTTCTTCTTCTGGTAGTCCCATTATGTATATGTCAGACCTTCGTAGTTGTCCCACAGTCCTTGAATACTATTTTCCAGTCTCTGTTCTCTTTGCTTTTCAGTTTTAATAGTTTTAATTGCTTTATCCTCAAGCTCAGATTCATTTCTCATTTCTCCTACTAAACCCATCAAAAGCATTCTTCATTTCTTTTACAGTGGTTTTGTTGTTGTTGTTAGCCTTTCTTCTTAGTTTTTTCTTAGGATTTCCACTTCTGCACTTACATTGCCCACCTGTTCTCAAGCTATCTCATTATCCTTTACAGCCCATAGCATTTTAATCATAGATGTGTTATTTTTATTTTTTTGAGATTTTATTTATTTGAGAGACAGAGAGAGCATGGTGGGGGGGAGGAGCAAAGGGAGAGGGACACTCTATCAAGTAGGAAGCCCAACATGGAGCTTGATGGGCCTTGATCCCAGGACCCAGATGATGAAAGATAGCAGGAACCGAGGTAGACAGAGATAAGCCCCCCCCCCCCCAAACACACACACCCAAGAAGAAACCACCATTAAAAGGATTTTACACGACCCTGGAAGGAGCCCTTTCCACAATGGTAGATAGGTGACAAAAAATCTGATTGGATGACAGCACAGGGAAGGGTTAATCTGATTAAAACAGCCGCCAATGGGGCGCCTGGGTGGCTCAGTGGGTTAAAGCCTCTGCCTTCGGCTCAGGTCATGATCCCAGGGACCTGGGATCGAGCCCCGCATCGGGCTCTCTGCTCACCTCCCTCTCTCTCTGCCTGCCTCTCTGCCTACTTGTGATCTCTATCTGTCAAATAAAATAAATAAAATCTGGGATGCCTGGGTGGCTCAGATTGAGCAGCTGCCTTCGGCTCGGGTCATGATCCCAGCGTCCTGGGATGAGTCCCACATCGGGCTCCTTGCTCCGCAGGGAGCCTGCTTCTTCCTCTGACTCTGCCTTCCACTCTGTCTGCCTATGCTCGCTCTCGCTCACTCTCTCTCTCACAAATAAATAAAATCTTAAAAAATAAAAAATCTTAAAAAAAAACCAGCCGCCAACAAGTCCATACAATCCCCTACAGCAGAAACTCTGGTGGGAACCGGTTCAGGCCCCCTCACTCCTTGGGAACTTTGTTCTGTCATTTTGCTGTCTCCCAGTACATCGCTCAATAAACCTTGCTTTGCTGCCCAGCGCTCTGTCTGGTCTACATCTTCATTCTTTGAAGCAGGTTGACCAAGAACATGAGCACCAACAGAGTAAAAATTCTGTAACACATACCATGACCTCAGCCAAAGTCAGATGCTTAACCGACTAAGCCACCCAGTGCCCTAATCATAGTTTTTAAAAAAATTCCCCATCTGTTAGGTCCAAAATCCTGGCCATGTCTAGTTCTGAAGCTTGCCGTCTCTTCAAAAAATTGTGTTTTTCCCCTTTGGTATGCCTTGGATTTTTTTCTTGACACTGGGGTCTGAGGCACCGTGTATGCCCAAGGGCTGTAAAAAGGCCTTTAGTAACGGGATGACAAGGTGTAGGGCAAGTGTTCTAGAGCCTTGTGGTTGGGTCTCAGTCTTTTTACGGAGCTTCTACCACTGACTGTTAACTTTAAAAAGTGTTTATCATCTTTTTCTTCCCGTTAGGAGAGGATGGCTAGAGTGGGCTGGAGGTGGGCATTCCCCTTCCCCCAAGTCGCTGAAACTGATGAGATTTGGGTCTTGTCCTTCCCCCAGGTCATTTAGGTGCTGGTATGACCCAGGGCAGATTAGGCTCCTACAAGTGTGTCCTGAGGGCAGGTCACGTGAGAACAGGGTGCTCTAGTGTATTTCACATTTGGTTCCTTTTCCCTCCACCTACTGGAAGAACAAGGGGCTTTTTCCTCTGATACTTACTGTGAAAGCCTGGTCAAGCTCCCGGAGGCCAATCTCATCAAACTGTGGGGGACCCCATGAATCAGTGCCCAGGACTTTGTAATCCTCAGTTGTCCACACCGCGCCTCCGGTGTTTCCTCAGTCACAGCGGCCTTCCCACTCAGCGCTTGCTCCCATGGTGATTTCTGTTTGTGGTTGCGGGTCATGGAAGCTGTTACTCTATTTGTCTGTCTCTCTAATCTTTGAGGCAGCATGTTGCCTATGTCCTCCTCTCTCTCCCAGATCCCAGAAGAGCTGCTGATTTTTTAGTTGGTTCAGGTTTCTACTTTCTAGGCCGGAGCAGTGGCTTTTCTGGCGAGATAAACACAACACCAGGCAAAGCGGGTGCAAGGCAAGATTTATTAAAAACACTCTCCGGCGAAGTTTCAGGGCTCAGGAGAAGGGGAGCCAGGAAAGTTGCGCCGGGAGGAGGTGGGCACCCTCGGGTGAGCTTCCGAGACTCTGGAAAGCAGAGTGGCGGAAGTCACGCCCAAAGCAGGGAGGAGGGGTTTTTAAGGGGCCTCGAGGGGAGCTCAGGGGTCTTTTGGCAAGTTTCCCTTATTTGGATATTTCGCCTGCTCATCGGGGTCCCATTGGTCCGCGGGAGCCCGGGGTGGGAGGGTTTTCAGATTCCTGCTTGGGTCTTTGTTCTCCTGTCCGAGCTCAGGTTTTGTGGCGGGGACTTTCGCCATCTTAAGTAGCCCTTTCTGCCAGCTCAACAGTTTTCAAGCTCCTTACCTGTAGAACTGGACTTTGTTACAGGTATTTGCCTCTGGGATTTTCTCCTGCCTGTCGCTTACATTTTTGTTTTCAATAGTATCACCAGTGAATGTAAGTTTTAAATTCTGATGAAGTCCAATTTACCAACTGCCTCTTTAATGGTTAGTGCTTTTTGTGTCCTAAGAATTTATAAAGATCGTCTTATGTTTTCTGCCAGAAGTCTTGTAATGTTAACTCTTTTTTTTTCACTGTGTATGCAATAAAGTAAGAGTCTAGATTTCCATTGTTTCCAATGTTTCCCGTGCTCAGAGGGGAAATGACAGCTGTAGATAACATCGTTAAAAAAAAAAAAAGGCTCAAATCACACTTTAAGACCTAGAAAGAGCAAAGAGAAGGGCACTTTGGGTGGCTCGGTTAGTTAAGTGTCTGCCTTTGGCTCGGGTCGTGCTCTCAGGGCCCTGGGATTAAGCCCCACATTGGGCTCCCTGCTCCGTGGAGAGTCTGCTTCTCCCTCTTCTGCCCCTGCTCCTGTGCTCGCTCTCTCTCATTCATTCTGTCTTTCAAATAAATAAATAAAATCTTAGAACAACAACAACAACAAAGAAGAGAAAAATGAAGCCCCAGTTAGTAAAGGAAGGAAATAAAGATAAGAGAGGTGAGAAATGAAAAAGAAGAGAGAAAAGTAACAAAACCAGAAGTGGATTCTTTGGAAAGGTTAACAAAATCGGCAAATATTTAGCTAGCCTGACAAAAAAGAAGACCCAAATCATTAAAAGAAATGAAAGTGGGGACATTAACACTGACCTTACAGAAGCTGGAAGGTGCATGAGAATACTAAGAAAATTGCAGATAACCCTGATGCAATGAACAAATTCCTGAAAAGAAAAAGAAAAGAGAAAAAAAAACCCAAACCCACAAACTTATCAGAACTAACAAGATAAAATAGAAAGTCTGAAAGACCTTTAACATTAAAGAGACTGAATTAGTCATTTAAAACCTCCCAAGAAAGAAAAGTCCAGGAACAGATCACTGGTGAATTCTACCAATTTTTTTTTTAAGATTTTATTTATCTGTCAGAGAGAGACAGAGAGAGAGCACAAGCAGGGGAAGCAGCAGGCAGAGGGAGAAGCAGACTCTGCTGAGCAAGGAGCCTGATGTGGGACTTGATCCCAGGTCCCTTGGATCATGACCTGAGCTGAAGGCAGACGCTCAACCAACTGAGCCACCCAGGTGTCCCTTTATCAAATGTTTAAAGAAGAGTTAACATCAATATTTCTCAAAGTCTTTAAAAAACCAAAGATGAGGTCATTCCATGAAGTCAGCATTACCCTGATACCAAAGCCAGACAAAGACATCACGAGAAAATAAGACTATAGACCGGTATCTTTAGGAGGAGACATGAAAAATCCTCAACAAAATACTAGCAAAACAAATTCAGCAGCATATGACAAAGATTGTATACCATGACCAAATGGGATTTAGGAATGCAGGGGTTGTTCAAGGCAGGAAAAAATCAACCAACGTAATACCCCACATTAATAGCATAGAGGGGAAAAATATATGATCATCTCAATTGACACAGAAAAGAACATCTTTCACAAGATCCAACCTCCTTTCATGATAAAAAAAAAAAAAACACTCAGGAAACCAGAAATAGAAGGGAACTTCCTCAACATGATAAAGGACATATATGAAAACCCATAGCAGACATCATACTCAATGGGGAAAGAGTAAGAGCTTTCCTTCTTCTTAGAAGAGGAATCAGAAGAGGGTGGCTACCTTCACCACTGCTATTCGACATTGCTGGAGGTTCTACCTGGAGCACCTGGGCCAGAAAAGTAGTAAAAGTGTTCCATACTGGACTGGAAGAAGTACAACTATTTTTAAACACAGGTGATGGGATTCTGTATACAGAAAAACCAAAGAAAGCACCAAGAGACTAGAAATAATACCCTTCAGACATCTTCAAGGCAAGAATTTAAAATTCTCAGTCATGGTACTGAAATATTCCAAAGCATCTTTTCAAATCCAAAAGTTGTATTTCTTTTCTTTTTTTTTTTAATGAGAGAGAATCTCAAGCAGGCTCCAGGCCCAGCACGGAGCCCAACACAGGGCTCAATCTCACCACCCTGATTTAACGACCTAAGCCAAAATCCAAGGAGTCAGTTGCTTAATTGCCTGAGCCACCCCCCCAAAATAAACAAACAAAACAAAACAAAATAAAAAAACTACTACCAAAAGTAGTGGTTCTACATGAAATCCCCCCCAAACTGTCTGCCGCTCTTCCAAAGCCACCTGCCCTAGAAGTGACAGAAATTTAAATCAGCTGAAACTGAAATATCCTGCTTATAAAAATGTTTTACCTCCTAATGCAGCAACTTCAAATAGAGTTTTCCCCGGT
Organism: Mustela nigripes; assembly: GCF_022355385.1. Taxonomy (NCBI): domain Eukaryota; kingdom Metazoa; phylum Chordata; class Mammalia; order Carnivora; family Mustelidae; genus Mustela; species Mustela nigripes. The sequence goes on along the minus strand of NC_081565.1, from coordinate 3,919,675 downwards.
ATTTGGTGGAAAACTTGGTCCTGGGCAAATAGGAGGTGAGGTATTACTTTCATGACTGAGCTGAATTTCAGTCCCATGCCCTTCTATTCCCTGCCCCCAGGCCCTCCGCATACCCTCCCCACAGCTCTTCCAAAACCTTCTCCTCCCAAGCAGTGAGAGTTGGCAACAGGTCCTTTTAACCCTTGGATCTGTGAAGGGCCTGGGGCTTTGGAATTTGCAAGAGTTAATAAATGTTGCCATTCTGGAGGAAATTACTGAATGAAACATTTTAAACTAAAATCCTGATACCAACACATGTGGAAGCTTTTACAAAAAGAAACATGTCTAACCATCAACTGCAATTTATTTCAACTCACACCATTTTAGGCAAATATCCTCAGATGGGGGGCAGAGGGTATCTGCTACAATGTGAGAGCAGTAGGGCTTCTAAGAAAGCCAGCGGGCTTGGAGCTGGTAGGGGCCTTCGAGCAGCGCTCGCTGTAGCTCCTCTTCCTCCCTTAGCTTTACCAGCAGTCCTGAAACCAGGCTGCCCAGCCTCCTCTGCTTGCAAACAATGGTGACCCCCACAATGGGCCAGCCTGTGCTACTAGACCAAGCCCGAGTATGACAAGCGTCCTCGGTCCCAAGGCGGAAACTGCTCAACAGAACCGCATTTTCAGGAAGGACGTCAGTGCTCCGTAGAGCACTGACCAGTCTGAGACAGAGGAGGAGGGCACGCTCCATGCTTCCATCTGCCCAGTGAAAGACGTGTTCTCAAGCGAAGAGGTGCAGTACCCAGGGACTCTGTTACTGAGCTTGGGGAGGGAAAACAAAACACACAAATTAAAAAATATATATATTTTTAAACCTTCTGCATACATGACTGGTGCTTCTCCCAGCACCTGAGAAAGGGCCCTTGCAAAATGATGGCCCCCAGAGCTGGACGGGCCGTTTTACCAGCTTCATGGGCCGTTCTCTTCCGCATCCATCAATCCATTCGCTCATCACACACTTGCTGGTCATCTAAGCTGGGGGCGGGGTCAGCGATGGAAATATCATTGCCCACAATTCTGTGCGCTGTTGCTGTCAAAGCACTGGTCTGTCTTCCAACAGGGCTACATTGTAGATTTACAGTAACTCTCGAAAATATCCCTACCTTATTTTATTCCAAGATTGTATTGGCTACGTTTTGCTTTTCCACATAAGTTTTAGAATTACCTTATTCATTTCATAGCAAATCCTGTTGATGTTGTTACTTTATTGTATAGACTCTATAGATCAATTTGGGGAGAATTAACATCTTTACAATTGAGCCTTCAAATCATTAAATGTACTGTATTTCCCCATTTATTTGTTTTTTTTTTAAGTTTCTGTCAATAATATGTATATGTACATGTAAGTGTACATATATTTGTTTTATTTAGAAACCTTTAATATTAATACATTATACCTTTTTAAAATTATTCATTTACTTAAAGATTTTTATTTTTTATTTATTTGTCAGAGAGAGAGAAAGAGAGCACAAGCAGGGGAAGCAGCAGGCAGAGGGAGAAGGAAGCTCCTTGCTGAGTGGGGAGCCAGATGTGGGACTCCTTTCCTGACGTGGGATCAACTGAGCCAGGTGCTTCCATTACACCTTTTTTAAAAAATTTATATATATATTTAAATTTATTTGGCAGACCGAGATCACAAGTAGGCAGAGAGGCAGGCAGAGAGAGAGGGGGAAGGAGGCTCCCCACTGAGCAGAGAGCCCGATGTGGGGTTCGATCCCAGGACCCTGGGATCATGACCTGAGCTGAAGGCAGAGGCTTTAACCCACTAAGCCCCCCAGGCACCCCGCATTACACCTTTTTAAAGAAAAGTATTATTTAAAGAAATTATATAAGGTAACAAAAAAAGGTCAAATATCAGTATTTACCAGTGTTTCGTTTACCTGAAATGTTATTTCAGTTATAAAAACCATCTCCTGTTAAAAAAATAATCAAAACCTTTACTGGATTTAAGCCATTTTTAATTGTCTTAAATATTTTTTCTTCTTTTTGTAAAGATCTGTTTACCTGGGGCACCTGGGTGGCTCAATGGGTTAAGCCTCTGCCTTTGGCTCAGGTCATGGTCTCAGGGTCCTGGGATCGAGCCCCACAATCGGGCTCTCTGCTCAGCAGGGAGCCTGCTTCCTCCTCTCTCTCTGCCTGCTTCTCTGCTTACTTGTGATCTCTGTCAAATAAATAAATAAATAATCTTTAAAAAAACAAAAAAAGATCTATTTACTTTATTTGCGGGGAGGGGGAGCATCTTCAGGGGAGGGGCAGAGAGACAGGTAGAGTGACAAACCGAAGCAGGCTCTGTGCTGAGCCTGGAGACTGACACGGGACTCCATCCCATGACCCCGAGATCATGACCTTGAGGCCAAGAGTTGGGCCAAGAGTTGGACCAAGAGTTGGACAGTTAACAACTGAGCCACCCAGGCTCCTCTAAAGTCCTAAATCTTAAGGTAAACAATATTTTAGAAAATATGCTAATTTTCAATAATTTAGAAAATATGCTAATTTGGGACACCTGGGTGGCTCAGTTAGTTAAGCGACTGCCTTCAGCTCAGGTCATGATCCTGGAGTCCTGGAATCCAGCAGCATTGGGCTCCCAGTTCAGTGGGGAGTCTGCTTTTCCCTCTGACTCTCCCCCCTCTTAGCTCTCTCTTTCATTTTCTCTCAAATAATCTTAAAAAAAAAAAAAAAAAAAAAAAAACCAACAAAGCCCAGCCCAGCCTCTGTGGAGCTTAAAAAAAAAAAAAGAAAGTATGCTAATTTTAAAAGTCTGGTATACTATTTCTATGGTTTATTAATATATATGATGCATCCATAGCTAGTTGGTCCTCTTTATAATCTACCTGGCTAGGTTAATTCACTTATACTAAGCATGGTAAAATAAAGACAAGAGCAAAATGTTTTTAGCAAAATATTCCGTATGAAAGAACTGTATCAAAGATATTTGTTAGTAGTTGTTACGGAGGGAATTGGGTCCCCCGCCTTCCCCAAACTCATATGTTGAAGCCTAATGTCCAGGCCACTGTGTTTGGAGACAGCATTTAAGGAGGTGATTAAGGATAAATGAGATCATAATGAATAAGGAAAGGGCTAAGGTATAGGCAGGGAGAGGAGGGCCCGGCTAGGCTCTGAGACTCCGGGCTGCAGGCAGAAGTGCTAAGCCAGAGTGAACACAAGATACGGAAAGAGAGCACCCGGCCCAGGGCGACGGGAGGACCTTTCTTTGGCAGCTACAGTGTAATCACAGAAGATGACCAAACCTCAAAGGAGTCATGAAGGGTGTTACCAAGAGTCCGTTCTCCAACCAAGATGGCACAAGAAGCTCCCAGTCAGTTCTCCAGAGAAGACTGCCCCTAAGAGCCCGCGGGGGAAACCCATCTGGGACCCCCCCCCCTCTCAGCTTCGCTTAATAAACTTTCACTTTGCCGCACACTCTTGTGTCATAAGATTCCTTCTTGCTCCGTGGGACAAGAACCTGTGATCCTGTAACAACAAGGATGAGTCCCTAAAACCAACAGGACCGGTGTTCTTACAAGAAGAGGAAGAGAGGGGCGTCTGCCTGGGTGGCTCAGTGGGTTAAGCCTCTGCCTTCGGCTCAGGTCATGATCTCAGGGTCCTGGAATCGTACCCCGCATCGGGCTCTCCACTCAGCGGGGAGCCTGCTTCCCCCTCTCCCTCTGCCTGCCTCTCTGCCTACTTGTGATCTCTCTGTTCCTCTGTCAAATAAATAAATAAAATCTAAAAAAAAAAAAAATAGTAAGAGGAAGAGACACCAGGAGGGCATGCGTAGAGGAACGTCCGCAGAGGACACGGGGAGAAGGTGCCACCTGCCAGCCAAGGAGAGGGCTCATCCGGAAGCCGCCCTACTGGCACCTGCCTCTGGGAATTGGAGCCTTCCAAACCGTAAGAAAGTAAGTTTCCGTCCTTGAAGCCGCTCAGACTGCGATATGCTGTTAGCTGTTACCATAGCACCAGCCCAGGAGCACAGTGGTTGGTAATTTATCTGCGACAAAACTCGTAACAAAATATCTTCACTGAATTGTCTTCCAGATTACAGCTGCCTTTAGCATCAGAAAGGATTTCCCCTAAAAATATGTTGCAGTGAAATTCACTTAATGATTAGTTTGTACTGATCTTTCTTTTTTTTTTTTTTTTTAAAGATTTTATTTATTTATTTGACAGAGAGTGATCACAAGTAGGCAGAGAGGCAGGCAGAGAGAGAGGGAAGCAGGCTCCCTGCTGAGCAGAGAGCCCGATGCGGGGCTCGATCCCACGACCCTGGGATCATGACCTGAGCTGAAGGCAGAGGCTTTAACCCACTGAGCCACCCAGGTGCCCCTGTACTGATCTTTCTTTAATTCTTTTTATTCTCCTCCTGCCTCCTCTCACTGGGGCACCATGATATTGGAAGTATGAAGCACCTGGGGTTCATGCCTTCTATGAAGATGTGATTTGAGTAATTTCAAATGATACATAGTTCTTTGTGTTAAAAAGAAGCTTTGCGGTGACAACTACTTCAAAAAGTTAATTATATTCAAACAGCCTGACATAGCCTGCTTCAGCAAGGACAGAAGCATGGTTTGGAGATGTGGCAATTTTCTTAGTTAGGCAAATGTGAAATGGTAAAATATGTGATCAGTCTTACCTCTCCTTAAAGTGTATAATTCTGCAAAACTCAGATAATACCACCAGCCCACAGTACAGCCCACTAAATCATCAAGACCTTGGGGAGCACAATTCCAAGGGAGGGAATACCTTTACCAAGTTGTAACATTTCCTTAAATCAACACACTAGTGTTTAATAAAATAAAGTCATACTTCTTCTGGAGTCACATGCTGCTGTCAAGATAACCTTCAGTCTCCGAGTGTGATTTAAGTACCAAATCAAAACAATGTAGACTCTAATGATGGATTTTTTTTCTTTTTCTTTTTTTTTAAAGATTTTATTTATTTATTTATTTGACAGAGAGAGATCACAAGTATGCAGAGAGGCAGGCAGGGAGAGAGGAGGAAGCAGGCTTCCTGCTGAGCAGAGCCTGATGCGGGACTCGATCCCAGGACCCTGAGATCATGACCTGAGCTGAAGGCAGTGGCTTAACCCACTGAGCCACCCAGGCGCCCTGGATTTTTTTTTTTAATGATGGATTTATAATATTGCAAGATAGCTCCCAGAAATTCATATGGCTTTTTTAATTTTTTTTTTTACAGATTTTATTTTTATTTATTTGACAGAGATCACAAGTAGGCAGAGAGGCAGGCAGAGAGAGAGGGGGAAGCAGGCTCCCTGCTGAGCAGAGAGCCTGATGTGGGATCCCAGGGCCCTGGGATCATGACCTGAGCTGAAGGCAGAGGCTTTAACCCACTGAGCCACCCAGGCATCCGTCATATGGCTTTTAAAAGAACAAATTTCTCCACTTAAATTTCCTCATGCAAGTCATTGACATTTAACACAGAAGCGCAATTGCATGTATATAAAATGTGGCTCTTTATTCCGGGGTTGGTCCAAAAGCAGATAGAGTTCCAATGCACAAATAGCCTCAAAATTCTACCTTAAGGAGATTCCACACCGTTTAAATTTTTTCCCAATGATATTTTACACTTCTTTTGCCCAGAGAACTTGCACATTCATTCCTAAGAATGTGATACTTTTTCATGTAATTGTAAATGGTGACTGTAGCAGGCAGAATACTGGTCCACCAGAGATGACCGTATCCTAATCCCTTGAGTTTATAAATCTGACATGACAAAAGGGACGTTAGCTTTGCAGATCACAATTAAGGCTGCTAATCAAACAATTTTACAGCAGAGGGGTTATCCAGAAGAGCCCAATCTATGTAGCTTAACGCTAACGACTGAGGCAGAATGGATCAGAGGGAAGCTACATGAGGAGTCGACCTCTTTGTTGGCTTTGAAGATGGAGGAAGCGAACCACGAGCCAAGAATGCAGTAGACTCTAGAAGCTGGCAATGACCTTGAGTTTACATCCAGCAAGAAAATAGCTCTCCATCCACAAGGAACTGAATTGTTCCAACAAAGCTGAAAGAGCAAGATGCAGATTCTCCTAGAACCTCCAGGGGAGTGCAGCCCTGGGGACATCTTGATCTCAGCCTTGGGACCCATTCCTCTGAAGACACTGTGACAGGGTCTGACCATTGCCCACAGTGCAGGGTAGCCCACAGGGAAGCCACGTCAGGAATTTTAAACAGGGTGGTGTGATGTGCCCGATTCTGCAGCTGAGGGAGGAGACTGGAGAAGGGCCGGTAGTGGGAGGAGGAAGATCGGGGTTGTTCGGGGGGGCTGCGGGGATGAGGTCTGAGGCCATGACAGAGGGTGGTGGGCGGGGGACAGATCCCAGATGACTGACTGGAGGTGGAGTGATGGGTTCGCTAAGGGACTAGAAGTAGAGGGACGGAGGCAGCTACCGTGGATGGTTCCTGGGTTTCTGCTGTGAGCTCCCTGCACGGGATCCCACCAGCAGAGATGAGAAAGCCTGGGCGGAGGACGCACTCTGAGGGGTCTGTGGGTGACGAAAACATTGTTAACGAGTCAGACTTAAGATGTGAGACACAAGTCAGCAGATGTGGTTTTCATCTAAAAAAATTTTTTTTTAAATTTGTTATGTCATCTTTTCCCCCAACATGGGGCTCAAACTCACAGCCCTGAGAACCACAGTGCACGCTCTACCGACCGCACCAGCCAGGCGCCCCACTCCCCACCCCCACACCTGCAGATGCACTTTTTAGCCTGGAGTTCAGGGGAGAATCTGATCTCTAACCACACAACTGGAAGCCGTCAGCACGCAGAGGTCACTCCAAGGCACTGAGATTGTGAAGAAAGTTCCCAGTAGTCCCGAGGACCACGGACAGTTAGAAGTTGGGTGTGGCGGGGGGAGCACAGGGGAAGCACTGATTCCACACTTATATGAACACACACACACACACACACAGATGTGTGATTTGGGAGCATGTTTACGGCGATGGTGATCCAGAACAGGAGAGAATGACGAGTTAGGGGAGGGATCGGCAAAAGATCAAAATCTCCGAGACAAAGGAAGGGGCAGGGCTTCCGGCAGGAGGAGCACGTGCCGTCGGAGCGCCTGACAGGCGCAGGGAAGAGGGAGTTGATGTCCACCGCCTTCAACCTGCTCAGTGAGTCATGAATAGGGCAGGAGGGTGCGGGAGGGCCGAAGGCATAATGGCTGATGTGGGGAGAGAACAGCAGACGAATCAGAATCAAAGCAGATCCTCTGGTGACAGAGTCTGAGGCTGACAGTCACTAAAGTGAAACCAGCCAGTTCAGCTGTTTTCTTTTTCCCCCCAAAAGATTTTATTCATTAGAGAGAGAAGTGGGGGAGAGACAGAGGGAGAAGCAGGCTCCCCGCTGAGCAGGGAACCCGATGTAGGGCCCGATCCCAGAACCCTGGGATCACGACCTGAGCTGAAGGCAGAAGCTTAACCACCCTGGACTAGGGGTTTTCTTCCAGAAGTAGTCCCCTGTTGGGGGCAAGGAGGAGGCAGATGAAGGGCCCACCCAGGCTTGGCATCTTGAACAGGGAGGTGCCACCAAGGAAGAGAATACACAGCAGAGAGTGTTGGGAAGAGAGAGGCGGTGACACAGACTTGGTGACAGCTTGGTCAGGCTCTGAGCCAACTGGTGGATGGATGCGCTGCTTGATAAGGTCCGAAGATTAGGACCGGCGTGCATTTCAGGAGACGAACAGGCAATGGCGTTCAGCAGGCTCCAGATCGTGTCGCCTGCAAGTCTGCACGGCTCCCTCTGGCCTCTTCGGCTCCTAGCAGAACCCGACTCACTGTGTGTGGTCAAACCCATGGACCTGAAACTGGTGTGGAGGAGAGCCGGGTCTTGGTCTGACATCCGCCCAAGTATGGCCCTTACACAACTTTCCCTCTTTTCAGACTCTAAACTGGGCCGGTCTGCTTCACGGCTCAGCCCTCACCTGCGTGGGGCCGACAGACCCGTCTCTCCCTGGGCTGCTCCGTCCCTCCGCCACTCCTCCTCCTGCCGCAGACCAGGGGTCTCCGCAAAGCCCACAGAGCCTGAAGTAAAAGCACGGTTTCTCGCACAATCCTCTCTTCGCCTGGACCTGCATTTGACATGGACAGTCTAGACGCTACCCTTCCTTTTCTTCCATATTCCTGGACTCTTCTATGTAAAAAGTGTTTGGCAAAGACTAACATTTGTCCAGTGGTTTTATTCTGGGCGGAGGGGGGGGGTGTGGGCATGGAGATATCGATGAAAAAAAATTACAAAAATAGAACTTTACAAAAAGAACACAAGTTTATTAGGCGATTCACAGCACTGACAGGAGCACACCCACGGTCAACGCACACATGTGGGCTGCTTCTCGGGGTGCTCTTCCCCTCCTCTGCTGATAGGACCCTGGTTTCCCACTGGGGTTTCTACCCTCTCAGCCATTCCAGGCGTGCTGTGCTCAATCCCAGCTCCTGAGCTGAGCCCAGACCGGCTGAACAGTCCTGCCTTTGAGGCTCCAGTGATGGTTCAGAGCCGGACACAGACCCTAATTTGGGCATGGGGAGCAGAACCCCGGGCTTAATCAAGAGTCATTGGAAGAGACCTTTTCCCCTTCCTCTGGAGGGGCAGCAGGTCCGCCGAAGCACGTGACTATGGGAAGGGGCCCCCGTGTGCGGACAGATGCTGAGGTGGATAATGGTGAAGGGGGAGCAGAGAATCCACCAGAAACTCCATCTTTGGTGGCCACGAGTCGCTGCGTCAGTCCTTAGTCCCTGGATTCCTTAGATCCATGTGGGTCCCCTTTTCTGGCACTTGCAAATCCAAAATTCCACCCTATAAATTCACAGTCCCACTGCCCCGAGAGAAACACTGTTGACATTACGGTTTTAATTTCTCTCATACATTTTAATGCATCTATGTATACACCATTTCCTTTCTTACTTTTATAAAACTGAAAATATATAGTCTTCTGAAATATTTTAGTTGATAATATTGTTTACTTCATGTTGATCCAATCTATCATAATCATTTTTAATTATTGGATAATATCCCATTCTAGAAATATGCCATAATTTAACAGATTTCCATTAAGGAACATTTACATTTTTGTCTGCCTTTCGAACTAGAAAGACACCATTCATATACACGAGTTTTTTTATTTCTGGAAAGTGAATCTGCTTTATCTCTGTAATGAAATCACTAGATCATAAAATACATTCTTAAGGCTCTGATGTATTTCACCGGACTGTCCTCCAAAAGGAACTTTCATTCCTGTCTTCATGGGGACAGGCAGGTTTGACAGACAGGAAGTGACTAAAGGTAAAATGCTTGTTAAAAAGAAATATCCCAGTTGTTTGCTGCATATGTACTGAGTGTCTCTTAGGCGTGCAACCAGGGTGACAGGTGTTGGGGATATGCCGCTGGCTGGCCTCCTAGACTTGTCTCTGTATTCTTCCTTCTCCAAGGACGGCTGCTTTGGAAAAATGTCTAGCTTTGTGGATGTAATTAACCGACGGCACACACATCATGACGGGAGATCAATGACATTAGGCAGAACGCTCAGGAGACGGCGGAGTTCTGTCCTGGCACAGACGGTGACTTGGCTGCCTGGGATCTCGCCCACCCGCCCTTCCTTCCAGGCTCACGTGTGGCCAGGAGCCTGGAACGCTCCTTCCCCTTGCCGGCAGCGTTCTGCTGAGGGGCGGCCCATGGGGGGCACTCGGGAGAGGCGGGCAGGCAGGAGGGAGGCAGGAGACAACGCAGAGACAGCCGAGGCAGCAGTGGGGGGACAAGGCGACGGGAGGGGCACCGCAGGGGCTGCAGCAACTCCCCTCCATCCCCCAGGGCTCGGGAAGTCAGCCTCCCCGTGTGCGCTCAGTCCTGTTGAACAATTTTGTAACCTAATTCCTGCACTAAATCCTTCTCTGTTTGAAACACCTAGAGTGGCTTCGCTTTCCTGACTTGACAGAATAGCCCAACGTGTAAATTATCCTTGCGATTCGCAATTCCGAGAGGTGTGAGCTGTGCCTTAGACCCACGTGGCATCTTTCCCTAAGTGTAACAGAGCCAGGTTTTCTGGAAGCAGTGGAAGAGACTGCTGGGTTTGTGGTCTGGATTTTTTTTTTTCCAGCTGGAACACCAGACGAACTCAGGGACTGGTTTCGAGAAGGCATCTTGTATGCAAAACACGTGAGGAAGAGGCGCTCCTTGCACCAAGTGAGGGACGTGCCAACGGAAGCCGGATTGAGAGACCAGCAGATCCCCGCCCTCACGACGCTTATCCTGCACTCACAGACTCTGGGAACAGAGACAACAAATGGGAAAGCGGAAAGGAACCTGCTGGTGTGCCTTACTAAAACTGTCAGCGGTCCCCCTTTTGGGGAGCGTGCGTGCAGTGAGATCCACAGAAGGAACATTCGCGGGACATGACTCTACCTTCTACCACGAGAGGAACGGGGGACGCTGTTCCATAAAGTCCGCCGGTTGTGCTTGTCCTCAGTGATCCAGCCGTAGCAAATCAACTCTGAGGCCCCCCTTCCTCTGAGCGCGCAAACACACCAGAGTCTGAACGGGTGAGTCGCTCTGGAGGCTCCGAAACACGAAGCATGGCCGACGTCCCCTTCCTCTGGTCGCCGCCCCTTCTCTACTAAACATCAGTCCTGCAAGCAGCTGCTCTGCCCCAGGCACAGGAACCCAACCACACCCGAGAGGCAGACAGGACACAACGCCGTCCCCTACCTCCGCTCCTCCCCATCTTCTCCCTCACTGTCGTCGTCGTCGTCGTCAAGATAAAAGATGTCTCTGAACAGGAAGACCTGCCTGGGCACTGCGGGACTCGGGATCTCCGCGCCCGTTTTCTCCATCTTCTTCTCTAACTTCTCCTTAAGCAGAGGCAGGGTGGTCTCGTAAAGGTAGTCTATAATCTCTGAAGACAAAAAACGTAATTTTGACATTATTTGTACAAAGCCTCCTTCCCAAGGTCAAAGGGCAGAGGGCACGGATGCGGGTGTCTTGGTGCTGCTGTTACTGTGTGCGTGGTCCTGTTCTAACTGGTTTGCCTGTACTCACTTCACCAGTCCCTTCAAAATCCTAGGAGGCAGGCCTTCCTGTCAGCCCATTCTTCAAATGAGGAAACGGGTAGATCGACGTTATGAATCATGGCCAAGGTCATGGAGTTAGTAGGGGCAAATGTGGCCAGATTCAAACCCAGGCGGGGCTGTCTGCTGAGGGTCAGAAGTAATCATCACACACGCCGGGGTGGGGCAAAGCATTACCCAAACTCATGGTTCCCAAATGCTGGTGCTGGGCAGACCCCTTGAGGCTCTCCTGGGACCCTGTTCAGGAAATCTGGCCTCTGGATGCAGCGTGGAGGTTAAGATTCAGTACGTACGGGATGAGGCCCGGGTATGCATGTATTCAACAAGGTCCACGAGGACTCAGAGGATCTGAGTTTGGGAATATTGAAACCACCCACAAACGGCTGCCTGGGGTTTGTTCTGGAACTGTGCAACAGCGTGTGGCAATCCAGGAGCACGCCGTCCGTCATTTACTGAGGGCTGACCACGACCCCAGCACCCTGTTGACCACCATTCACCTGTTTTCTGGTTTAGACTTCTCAAAGTCCTGGCTGGTGGTGGGGGGTTGAGTAGGTGATGATTTCTACCGTTCTATAACCGAAGACACCGAGACTCCCAAAAGTAAAGTCGCCGCCCAGGGTCACGCTGCCAGCCCACCACCCACCCGCTGTCCTCTTAAGTATTTAAATACTGGAAATACTGACCTGGAAAAGTCTTCTTCTGCCAAAAGGGAACACAGGTAGCTTTCAGCTTATAAAATTTAGTTTGAACATAGGACGGAGGAACATCACTTTAGAAAGGAAAAGGAAAAAAAAGTATCAGTTTAAAAACGGGTCATTTCACTACATGTAGTAAGTACAGTGATTCAGGGGAATCTACAGACATCAGTAACTTTCTTAATCCTGAACAGGAAACCATCATGTCCACAAATGCGTGACAGAAGTAAGACACATATGAAAATGCTGCCGTTCATTTCGGTCAGAAGAATACACACCAAAAAAAGAAAGCGAAAAGCACATGCCAGATCCTGTTTAAATCACAACACCAACATATGCTGACATTCACCTTGTACTTGGCCCTGCCCTAAGAGTTTCCTGTCTAGCCGAAAACAACCCACACAGCAGCTCTATGAGGAGCTACTACTCTTATGCCTCATTCTAGAGATGGGGAAACTGAGGGACACAGAAGTGGCCAAAGGTCTTACAGCTAACAAGGGACATAGCTGGGACTTCAATGGGGTGGTCTGACCCCAACTCTGCACACTGGTCACCACTGCACTTAGGACAAACGCCTATCTGTCACAATCCAGAGGCAGATGTCCCCCGATTTCTAATTTTGCAAAACTAAAAAAAAGCAGATGCTTATGATGTTTTAGTGAGTCAAATATACTTGCAATTTACTGTAAGTAGGACAGAAACCACCAAATCTTAAGTTTTTTTTTTTTTAAATGAAAACCTCTTCACTTCACTTCCTGGCCACTTTTTCTTAGATGACAAAAGCATGACTTATTTGTTTCAATAATTAATCTAATAGTTAAAGTAATTCATGTGAATACATTTATTCTTACTGGGTTCTTCCTAACACTAACCACTAGCAGCTGGGCGTACACTGGGCTGTGTGTCCTCTACGTGCGATCTCCTTGGTCCTCGCGACGGTCCCGTTAAAACATTTTATGGCCGAAAAAACCGAGACTCAGACACAAGTTAGGAACAACGTGCCCGAGGACGGCTAAATGAGCACCAGGAGTCAACGCCAGGTCAGTCCGACAGCAGAGGCCAAGCTCTAAGGCCCCCACGCCCTCTCTCTTCCCGTAGGGCCATGCACCCCGTGGGACCGGCCACAGACCCAACTATGGCTTGAGGTCACGATCATGGATCTGGACATTTTTCAAACCAAGCAGGCATTATAACTCATTAGCCAGACACGCTTTCTTTACATTTTGCCAAAATAATTCCCAAGGCAGGCTTTAAGACTCCAAAGAGACTGAACATATCATTTTATTACTTTTCACTGTGTTGATTAAAACTTGACCATGGGCGCCTGGGTGGCTCAATGGGTTAAGCTGCTGCCTTCGGCTCGGGTCATGATCTCAGGGTCCTGGGATCGAGTCCCACATCGGGCTCTCTGCTCAGCAGGGAGCCTGCTTCCTCCTCTCTCTCTCTCTGCCTACTTGTGATCTCTCTCTCTCTCTGTCAAATAAATAAATAAATAAAATCTTAAAAAAAAAAAAAAAAAACTTGACCATGTATTCTTTCTTTCTTTCTTTTTTTAAGATTTTATTTATTTATTTGACATGTATTCTTTCTTTCTTTCTTAAGATTTTATTTATTTATTTGACAGAGAGATCACAAGTAGGCAGAGAGGCAGGCAGAGAGAGAGAGGAGGAGGCAGGCTCCCTGCTGAGCAGAGAGCCCGATGTGGGACTCGATCCCAGGACCCTGAGATCATGACCTGAGCCGAAGGCAGCGGCTTAACCCACTGAGCCACCCAGGCGCCCCGACCATGTATTCTTTTAAAGAGTATTTGAGGGACGCCTGGGTGGCTCAGTTGGTTAAGCAGCTGCCTTCGGCTCAGGTCATGATCCCAGCGTCCTGGGATCGAGTCCCACATTGGGCTCCTTGCTCCGCAGGGAGCCTGCTTCTTCCTCTGACTCTGCCTTCCACTCTGTCTGCCTGTGCTTGCTCTCGCTCGCTCTCTCTCTGACAAATAAATAAATAAAAAAAAAATCTTTAAAAAAAAAAAAAAAAGAGTATTTGAATGACACCATAATCACCGTTTTATAAGATTAATAAATCTTAAGTGAGACAATCTGTTCTTAAATATATAATTTTACTCAAAACTTTAATTTAGGAGCTTGTGATCTAAAGCAACATTACAAAATGCACAAGAATTTACTGGAAATGTCCAATTTTTCAAAAAGTGGTTTGTTATTACAAAGGGAGGGCTTCGGAGCCATGGGTCTCAGGATGGGAGCTGGTGGGTCCAGAGCAAGGTCCCCTCTTTCAAAAGCACCTGCCACCCCCACCTCTCTGGGACCCATGATTCTGAGCAGTGGGAGCCCCATCTCTCACTTATGTCAACTGGAAAAGGGAAGGGTTTGGAACCATGAGCATGATGTCTGGGTCGTGACAAACGTCCCATTCTCCAAGTTACAAAAACCAAACTGATTGTTCTTTGTCCCTGATCCCCAGGAGCAAATAACCATCAGAACCAGCTTAAGCCCTTCCTCATGGACCAAGGACAGCGTCACACTTCTGAAGTCAGCCAGGCGCAGCCGCCCTACCCCACTACCCACCCTGCCAAAACTGAGGCCAAACAACCCCTAACACCCCGCTTCCAAGAGCCCCCCCAATCCCCGTACCCCACAACCCTCAACGATCTTCTCTGTGTACAGGGGCTGTGCTTTGCAAGCAATAAATTCAGATACGGACAGTGGTGGCCTCGGTCTTGGGCAGCAGGAAGGGATTCAAAATATAAGGACCCCGCGCAACAAAGGTTCCCCGCGAAGGCAAAAGGAGGCAACTCACAAACACAGGCAAGTTCAATGTCACCCCACAGCTGAGAGATGCAAATACACCCGCCCCGAGAGCTTGAAGAGGAAGAGGACCTTTACATGGTCTCAAAATATCTCCCATGGCCCCTTCTTATCCCCAAGAGAACGACTGGTACTTTCATACAGTGGGGGACGCGCCAGATGCCACCAGAGCCAAAAGGACTAGAAATCAGAATCTTGGGCCTCACGATGCAGTGACAAACCACTGGCTTGTGCTCGCCCACAGTTTCAAGGGCATCAAAGGCGAAAGAGCTTTACCGATGGGAGGCCACCGAGGACACAGGACACTTCGATGTGTGGCGCTGGACTGGATGGTACACTGGGGGGAAATGCTATAAAGGCCATTACTGAGATGGGATGCCTTGGGGGGCTCAGTTGGTGAAGCATCTGCCTTTGGCTCATGTCTGATCCTGAGGTCCTGGAATCAAGCCCTGCAGTTGGGCTCCCCGCTCGGTAAGGAACCTGTTCCTCCCTCCCCTGCAGTCCCTGCTTGTGCTCTGACAAATAAATAAAATCTTAAGGAATAAAAAAAGGGCATTGCTGCGACATCTGAACGTGAGCTGTCTTAGAGCACACAGCTGTCCCGGCGTCTGCTGTCCAGCATCTGACAACCGTACTGTGATTACACACAATGACATTCCCATTTAGGCCACGCTGCCCACCACCAACTCTCAAGTGGTTAAGGAAGGAAAATGACTTTATTCCCTTAGACACGGGAGGGGGAGAGGGCAGGCGGACGGTGGAGCTAACGTGCAGGCTTAAGAAGAAAATACGAACTGGGGCAAAGGGTGTGCGGTGTCTCTATTGGTCATTCAACTGGTTAGCTCCCTGAAGCTCTCAGGAGACTCTGCACACATTCCACTCACCACCCCTACGTGTCCTTGGGAGGGGAAGGGAGGGAGGGAGGGTCCGGCTGGCCCACAGCACCCAGAGCAGAGGCTCCAAACGCCCACACACAGGACGGTCTACACGCGAGTCCTGTCCAATCTGTCACTCGTGAGGCCACATCTTACCTTTTAATTAGCCTCACACTGAACACACAGCCTTACCCTATGGCGCTAGCAAGGTCTTCCCAGTCTATCTCGTTCGTGTCCTCCACGCTGACCTCATACAGTCTACGGGAAAAAACACACACGAGGTTTTCAAGCGCAAGTCAGCACGATGGACACCTTCACGGACTCACACGTGTGAAACGCTCGGGGGCACCAATGTGTTCACCCCTGTCCCAGCTCCCTCAGGCCCGGCGAGGTCAGCCTGCCAGCCCAAGGTTAGCCCAAGGTCATTCAGTGAGCTGCAGCCCAACAGGAAAAGCCATCTCTCTTCCTTCTGGGCTCTCTGCAGCTCCCACCAAACCGCGTTGCCTCCCCACAGTCAACAGCTGAGTGTAGACACATCGTAACAGTAAGCACACGCTCGGCGTCATGGTGGGACAGAGCTGTGTGAAAAGTTTCACAGCTACTGAGGTCAGGCGATATCTCTGGTCTACGGGGGAGGAACCAGGGCCGAGGGCCCGAGTCAGTGGCTCAAGATTTCATGACTAACAGGGGCTGCCATCACTGGAGCCCAGGCTTGCCCAACACGATGGCCTCCTCAGGTCTGCTGGTCTACGTTCTGCCTCTGGGGGAAGAGAAGTGGAGGCTCCACGAGCCAGGCCGGCGAGGAGAACTTCCAGCGGGGCTCAGGACAGCGAGCGGGAAGAATGGAGCCCTACGGGGGTGGCCAGAATCCCAAGTGTCCTCTGCTTTTTGCTGTTACTCATTCGACCCAAGCCCAGCCCACGAGCCATGAAGGCTTTGCGAAACAGGCCCGCACCTCTCTGCCCTCAGTGGAGGGAGGACTCTGCATGGACCAGGGACCAAAGACAAAACCAAAGACCAGGCCACAGCGACTGCACTTAGGCGTGCAGGAGAGTGGCGGGGCTCAGCCCGAACTACGTCACCTCCACCTTCCAGTGGACAGAAACAACTTCTACCTACCCAGAAACTTTCAAAGACGAAAATCACTCTGTAATTTTGTTTCTCCTCCCAATAACCCCAAGAGGCAGGTACTATCACAAACGCCCTCACTGGAGAGGCACACACCGAGCTAGAGAGGCCGGGAATGTCCCCAGGGCCACACGGGTAGGCAAGATGGATCTGAGCCTTGGCCACGTGGATCCTGGTGCTCAACAGCCACTCTCTGGCCGGACAGAGGAGCAGCCCCCGCAGCATCACACTCGAGATCCCCACCTTTCGATGAGGTTGATTTTGGCCTGTAGGGCGTTAACTCCGCGGTACACATCCCGACCATTCGTCATCCTCTTGGTTAGGATTTCCGTCCTATTCAAAGAAACAAACACATAATGTACTTAAAATTTTCAGGGGTGAAGTTTCCACTGTGATTTCCTGCACTTTTCTCACCTATGACACCCCTACTCAGAACCAGTCTCTAACTTGTGTGACTCATCACTGCTAACACTGACCACCATGGAGAGTAGGCTGATTTTTTTTTTCTTTTAAAAGGCAAATGAGGGGCGCCTGGGTGGCTCAGTGGGTTAAAGCCTCTGCCTTCGGCTCAGGTCATGGTCCCAGGGTCCTGGGATCGAGCCCAGCATTGGGCTCTCTGCTCGGCAGGGAGCCTGCCTTCGCCTATCCGCCTGCCTCTCTGCCTGCTTGTAATCTCTGTCTAATAAATAAATAAAACCTTTAAAAAAAAAAAGCAAATGATAAATAAGATGAAAGAAAGTTGATGGTTATCGAAACTGGATGAGGGATACAAGGAGTTCTAAATCTGTGTGTTGTGAAATTTCTGTAATACGAAGTTACAAACACAAGAGGAGAATAAGCCCTTTAGCAGGTGCTAAGGGGAACTGTAAACTCTGTTCCTGTTTAGAAAACAGGGGGACACTGCTGTTGGGGCTGTCACCAGCTGTCGGAACACCAAGGGAGATTTGATACAGTCATCAACGACTCCTCTGACGGCCACAGCTAATGGCTGAAGGGAAGGGTGACCACAGCTCCTAACGAGAGCAGCAACCCAGCTCCAAGTATGTACTCATCTCAAATTGCAAAGTATGTTGCGATCTGACGGCAGATCGCGACCTGTTACATTCTCGAGTAGGGGGTCCACGATACACAGGTGAGGACTCCGCTGTCTGTACCAGCAGCCAATGCGTTCGTTCAAAATGCAGCCTTGGGGCACCTGTGGGGGGCAGGTGAGCATCTGACTCTTGGTTTCAGCTCAAGTCATGATCTCAGGGTTGTGAGATCAGCTCGGGAAGGATCTGCTTTGGACTCTCTCCCACTCTCCCTCTGCCTCTCCCCCTCCCCCACACTCTCTAATAAATCCATCTTCAAAAAAAAAAAAAAAAAAGAAAGAAAGAAAAAAGACACGCACCATCTGCAGTCATTTCCATGTACGTGAGAGAAATCTATATTCAGATCTTAAGTTTGTTGCTTTTCTCTTCTCATTAAAAAGCAGTCACCCTCACACGTTATCTGAATTATACTGCTCCTGATCCATGGTTTCTCTGCAGCATTTCCCTTTTAAACATCGATCTATCATGTCCCTGACTGTAGTCTTCGATGGAAATAGAGATAATCCCACAGCAAATTTCCAAGGTAACAATAAATGGTGTATTCAGGAATGTGCTTTTAATATAAAACATACCTACTGTGGCTCTCTTATCTGATGCTGACGATGACCACACCCACTTTCTGCACCAGACGTGGGTCGTGAGCTGCAGGACCCCAGCTTCAGGGGCTCCTGCAGCAGCGGACCATCCTGCTCAGAGACCCTCTGGGGCTCGAAAAAGCCATTTCAAGCTAAGAAGGCGCAGCAAGATCAGGCCTGAAAATGCTTCTGTGTGATTAGCGAGTCTCAAGAAGTTCTGCAGTGAACACGGCCACCTTGTGACAGGCTCAGGGGAGGGGCAAGTTCCTGCACATCAAGCTTGTGATCTCTCTGCCAAAGGGGAGTTTCCTGTTGTTTTCATTTGTTTTTTAATGCCGCAGAGAGAACTGTTTTGTTTTACTAAAGACTTAAGCAAGGGACAGAATGAAGAAACCAGAACTCAAGGATGAAACCAAAAGCCAGTATTCAGTATTAAAAAGTTCAAGCTTTGGAGGAAACCACACGATGAATCAGGGTTAGTTATGTGCTAACTTAGATCGGATGTGGACACTGAGGGGCTGCTGGAAATGCTCCTTCCTGACCTGAAGGCTTTGCACACGGCCCTCACACAGCTCTCCCTACTAAGCCCACTCAAGTACCCCCTCCGGGCAGTGCGAGGTGTGGGAAGAGGGGAGGGAGCTATCTGGTGTAAATTTACATAAGAAACCTTAAAACTTACCACTTACTTTTACACTGCATCCAATTTCTGGTTTCTACTTTGGCTTCTACTTCTACCCAAGATATGCCCTTGTAGAGTTTCTCCCTCACAATGGACAGGTGGCCTTCGGGGTCTTCTTGGAGTTTAGAATCCACTTCCTTTAACTCGTGGGGAGACATTTTCTTTAGAATCACTTCTTCGACGGCCTTGATTAGTTTCTGGGTTTCCGTCTTACTCCAAGCACCGTGATTTCTCGCTATAGACCCAAAAGAAACGATCTTATAGTTGCTAATCTATTTGTTTTCAAGCACGGTGTTAAAAGAAAAAATGACAATGATGCATACACGTCATTACATACTTGTCCAAAGCCACAGCACAAACACCACCACTGGAGGGGTGGGGGGACCTTGACATGAACTATGGACCCTGGAAGATGATGACGTGGCAGTGTAGGGTCATGGACTAGAACCAAGGTCCCACTCTTCAGGGGAGATGCTGACAATGGCAGAGGCTGTATGTGGGAGCAGGGAGCAGGCTGCTATGGGAAATCTCTGCACCTCCCTTTCAATTTTACTGCAAACCCAAAGCTGCTCTAAAAAAATTAAGTCTTAAAGGGGCACCTGGGTGGCTCAGTCGGTTAAGCGTCTGATTCATGATTTTGGCTCAAGTCATGATCTCGGGGCATGAGATCCAGTCCTGCGTCGGGCTCTGCACTGAGTGTGGAATCTGCTTGAGGTTCTCTCTTTCCCTCTCCTGCTTCTCCCCCCATGTACTCTCCCTCTCTTTCTCTCTAAAAAAATAAATAAACCCTTGAAAAAATAAGTAACTAAACCAGGTACTTTTCAGATGACATAGCGCAACATCTTGATGACACAGACATACAGCTATCAAACACAGCTAGATGCAAATTTAAGTGGAACCCCTTCTTTTTAAGAACCAATGTGAGGCGCACCTGGGTGGCTCAGCTGGTTAAGCATCGCTCTTGGATTTAGCTCAGGTCCTGAAATCACCGCTCGTGAGATCGAGCCCTGCATCAGGCTCTACCCTCAGCAGGAGTCTGCTTGGCTATTATCTCCCCCTGCCCATCACCCTCTCCGCTTGTGCACGCTCTCTCTCCAATAAATAACTCTTTAAAAAAAAAAGAACCGGGGCACCTGGGTGGCTCAGTGGGTTAAAGCCTCTGCTTTCGGCTCAGGTCATGATCCCACGGTCCTGGGATGGAGCCCCGCATTGGGCTCTCTGCTCAGTCAGGAGCCTGCTTCCCCCTGCCCCCATCTGCCTCTCTGCCTACTTGTGATCTCCGTCTGTCAAATAAATAAATAAAATCTTAAAAAAAAAAAAAGAACCAATGCCAGAAAAGTCCATTCTTAAAGCAATGTTTGTTTTTTAACTTCAAAAAAATGTTCTTCTCATTTCTGACAGTAATGTCTCTTGTGTGAAACTGATAGATTCTCAAACATTTAACGGGAACAAAAATAACTGAATGATTTCACACTGCCACCCTAACTCTCCCCAGGAACTCCCAGTGTGGCACTGAGCAGCAAATGGGACCTCGGATCACAGGGACAAAGACCCCTGAACCTCACATTGGCCTCTGAGAGGGCATCAGACCATCGGTGGTTCATCCTCCACATCTAGGGGGTCACCATCAGGCAAAGGAAGATGGCTCAAGCCAGCAGTCTACGACTATCTGATCGGGCGCACAGAGTGGTGTTACTTTTTCTCAACAATTTTGGTGAATATTTAAAAATCAAGAGTTCCAAAAAAAAAAAAAAAAAAAAAAAAAAAAAACGTAGATCACCCCCCACACACACACATACACATACGCCCACCCCTCAACGCAAACTTTTGCTTTACTTCCTGGAAACCGGAAGTATTGGCCACACCGAGTCCTCAAGTGGTGCCAGTGGCTGGACGTGGGAGCACAGAAGGCCCCCAGTCGGGCCAGGGCCCCGGCCGCCCGGCCGCTCTGCCCCACGTGGGGCTCTGCCACGTGACGGAGCACATCCCCCGCCAGCCCCCGTGCCGACGAAGACACTGCCTGTGAGCTGTCTTCCTGAAGCAGCTGTGGATTTTATGATGCAAGGAATATGTCCAAGGAAATTTTCCTTTTTAGAAAAAAGGAGAAAAAGACACACGAGGTTTTGGAAAAGTCCCTGCCTAACAGGCCGAACGAACTGCACTCCGGCGCCCTGCAGCCTCCCCTGCCCTCTGGTGGGGGGAACCTCCTCCGCCCAGGCTCTCTCCCCCGCAGCTCCCGAGGGCCTTGGTCAGGCTGGCGGCAAGAGCTTCGCTGAAAGCGAAGGACCTCAGGTGCGGCCGCCATCGGTCTTGGGAGTGAAGGCCGTGTGGTCTCACGAACATGCAGGAGGAAATGCAGTGAATCAGCACAGAGAGTGGCTTAAAGCACGACAGCTCTCTCCGCAGACAAGCCAGCAAGGAGACCTGTACCGGGGCGGGGCGGGGGGGCACCGAGACCCCCACTTACGACTGCTGATCTGGGAGAACTTCAGGGCGACGGAGAGGCTGCTCCGAGCCACCATCTCGCCGATCTTCTTCCAGTCGTTCCCGTGCAGGGCATGGTAGATCTTTAACTTCTCTGTGTCTCCTTTGCTATACCTGAAAAAGCGAAAACGTGTTACAATTCCCAGTGAAGGACAAAGACTAAAAACTACTTTCAGGGCGGGTGGCAGTGGTCCTGGGAAAAGCTGTCAGGCAGATGGTCCCGTCAGCTCCCGCCCCGGCGCCTCACTGTGGTCGTCCTGTGAGTCCCTGCGGTCCCAGGCCAGGGCCCCGGCTCAGCTGAACAGGGGCCAGAGCAAGTCACTGGGTCCCTATTCCCCATCCAAACCCCAGAGCTTTGCACTGCGCGCACCAAACACGAGCTCCTCCACGTGCCCGCAGAGCCCAGCGCTCCTTACGGTTCAGCGCCAGTGGCCTTCAGGCCTTTTTCCTCTCAGGGCCTCCTGCTGCAGGAGGAGCAGGAGAAACGGCCTTTCTCCGCCCGCCTGGACGGCCCCTACAAACCCTGCAGGTGGACCGTCGTCTGTGAGGCTGCCTGGATACCTGAACACCCTACCCCCTGCCCCGCTCTCCCCCAGAGAAAGCCCTACCCCTCTCACTGCACCCCCCCGGACGGGCGGTTGGACATCGAGGGGTCCCCCTGTTGGCCCGTCTCTGCCTCTGGACCAGTGCTGCCCAACAGAAACGTAGTATGAACCATACACGTTACCTAAACCTTGTAGTGGCCACGTAAAAATGACTTTTATGTCACTGTAATGAACCTAATAAAAAATTTGACTTAACCCATTCTATTAGAAATGCAGCCGTTTCAACACGCGATCGGAATCCGAACACATTAATGAGGTATTTTACGTTCTCTTCCTCCAACTCCAGCATGGGCACCACCCTCACGGTGCCTCTCAACTTGGACTGAATGTACTTCAAGGGCTCCCCAGCCCCGTGAGGCTGGTGGCCACTGTGATGCACAGCATAGCTCTGGAGGGGACATCATACAAGGGCTGGAGCCCTAGTGGTTTTCTACCCCACGGTATCTGCAAAGCTTGACAGACAACAGACACTGACTTCACATGAGTGCACAATTATTTAAGCAATGTATGGTGCACTCGTCCCACATGAAAACAAATATACTGGGGGCACCTGGGTGGTTCAGCAGGTTAAAGCCTCTGCCTTCGGCTCAGGTCATGATCCCAGGGTTCTGGGATCAAGCCCCACATCGAGCTCTCTGCTCAGCAGGGAGCCTGCTTCCCCTTCTCTCTGCCTGCCTCTCTGCCTACTTGTGATCTCTGTCTGTCAAATAAATAAATAAATAAATAAAATCTTTAAAAATGAAAAACAAAAAACAAATATACTAAGGAAAAGCACCGGAAAACACTATTAGTGGGTTTGGAGATGAAACACAAGTGATTAAGTGAAGGGAAAGCAATCCTTGGGGCATTCTAGAATTTCTTAATACAGGGGGCTGTAAGTGTCCCTCAGAACAATGTATTACTTAAAATGTAACCCGTGAGAAATTACTCTAGTTACCAAGCATGTTGAGATATGGCCTTAACAAAAGCACACGCTGGCAACAGGCCTCTGGGGGAGGACGACAGACGTCCTTGAAGCCGAGCATCTGGGGCCGCCAGCCCGATGGAGGCGGATGCCGCCTGCTTCGCTCTCCCGTTCTCTCTCCGTCCCCGGGGGGCACCTGTGGCTAACCAGACGAGCCCTCCGAATGTGCTTGCTCAACTAGAAGCTTTACTGCTAGCTCAGGTGGATTTTGCCTGCCTTCTCGTTTATCTACAAGGCATAAGAGTAATTGTAGCCTTCGTCGGCTCCTCTGTGGATTACTGTCTGTATCCAATAACCACGGGGCTGAGGAGCTGTTCGGGGCGACAGTCTTTTCTCCTGTTGTCCCCTGTTCCCCTTCTCTTGCCACGGACTTGTTTGTGCCTCATTCTTCTCCCATGTGCCGTCAGGAAGCGCCAGGGGGCGGGGAATGGTGGTTTCTGCTAACTCAATCCAAGAGAAGCCCTAGCAAAATACTAACCCTTCCCGACGACGGTGATGCAGAATTACATCCGACAGTGAGAGCCTAGCACTCAGAAAGTCATCTACAAATGCAGAGCGTGGTAAGTAGAGACGTGTAATCCCTCACTGCGAAGACTCATGCTTTCTAGTGGTTTCCTTCTCAAGGCGAGCAGGATCTTTCCCTTTATTTATTTTTAATATTTTATTTATTTGTCAGCGAGCGAGAGAGCAAGCACGTGCAGGCGAGCACAAGCACAGGGAGCAGCAGGCTCCCTGCTGAGCAAGGAGCCCGACGAGGGACTTGATCCTAGGACCCCAGGATCATGACCTGAGCTGAAAAAAGATGCTTAACTAACTGAGCCACCCACGCTCCGCTCTGAGATCAAACTTAAAGGCAGCCTTGAGGCTGCGTGAAGGAGGACATGAGAGAGAAAGTGGGGGCGTAAGAATGAGCAAACGGGGGTACTGATGTGGGGCATCCCCCAGAGCCTCAAAATTCTTTGATTTTTGGCTTTCTGTGTTTTTTTTTTTTTTGTTTTTTTTCCAGCTAAGAATTCCTTAACTTAGGAAGGATACTCTTAGGGGCAAATGGTCACCACACACAAATCATGTGGTGCAAACAAATGAACTTTCTCACTGGAATGACAGACTTGTCTTGCTCTAAAACTTTCATTCCCACGCTTATGTCACAGGTAGGAAAATGTCACCTCAGCTGCCACCATTCATTTGCCAAAGCATTCTTTAAAGTCCCATTTGACATGATCCCTTAAGTGAATTTCCTTAAAGATCTGTCTACAGATGCCCAAGCCCGGGGCTGGGGGAAAGGGGAGGGCAGGTACTAGTTTGTGGGCAACCTTTGCCTCTGCTAACTGTTTCTTTCTTTTAGTCAAAAGTTAAGAAACCAAGATGGTATCAGTGCTTGGAGGTCAGAGGATATATATGCATTGGTTTAAAATCATGCAGCTAACTGGGCCTGTCAGATTTACTAAATCCGCCTCCAGAGTGAGAGGAGTAGCTGAGCTGCTGCTTGGTGGATGCTTTGCTGCCTGACCCTCTGGCCTGGAGCAGAGCGCTCACCCACAGCCGACAGCCGATCCACACTGCTTTTATCTGGAATGTTCGGAACAAGATATAATTGGGTATTTTGCTTGGGGAGAAAAGGAGAATGACCATCACCGCAGGACACTCTGTATGGTCAGTACTGACCTGCTCCTATGTGACCTCTTTACCTTAGTGTTCAGCCGAATTTCAAATATTCACTAAGAACCCAAAGAACTGGGCTGAGCGCTGAAGGAACCATTGCATTGAAAGGGAACGTCTGACGGGCTTCGTTGGTTAAGCATCTGCCTTCGGCTCGGGTCATGATCTCAGGGTCCTGGGATCGCGCCTTGTGGCAGGCTCCCTGCTCGGCTGGGAGGCTGCTTCTCCCTCTCCTCCCACCGTGCTCTCTCTCTCGATCTCAGTCTCTTCCTCTCAAATAAATAAAAGCTTAAAAACAAAACAAAAGGAACGTTTGGGTACACAGGGAGCTCACAAACTAGCAAAGAAAACCTCATAAATAATGTAAGAGGCACGGCAGGCTGGGGGCCTAGGAAAGTATAAAGAAAAGCCACGGATTTAGAAAGGGGAACAGCACAAACGTTTACTCAAGAGGCAGAAACCGAAATGGGCTTTGAGGACATACCACTGACAACAAACACACAGTCTACCTTCACACACACACAGTCTTCATGGTTTTTCACCTTTCATCTGTTGTGGATGTTTTAATTTACACGATCAGCAAAAATGTTCTGTCTCAGCTGCTAAGACCTTTTCTTACCTGCCTTTGTAATTGTTGACATCAAACATCTTCTTTGCTCGATAGTAAACGAGTTTCCAAGGCCGGGCAATGCCCTTTCCTAAAGTCAGAAAAAAGGCAGTCAGAGGGGCCCACAGGGCAGAGCCTGAAATGGAGCCACAAGTGGAAAAGGAACCCAGCGTGGCTCCTGTTACTGCCACTACCCTAGACCCTGTATCAAGGCTGGGATTTCACACATTCCGCACAGAATCTCCAGTTTCCTTGGAGAGCTCTGGAAACGACACACTTAATACATCAAGGCTCCAGCTTCTGGTCTACGAAATTTGAGTGAAAAGCCCTTATACAGCAAAGTAACGTTAACAAAATCTGAATCGAGAGGAAAGGACGCTCCGCAGTCCGTAAGACGAAGAGCTTTGTAATCCAGCAAGACTGGCTTTCTTCCCCACTCGAAGGACGGAACAGCGCCTCGACAGGGGGCCCCAGGCCTGTTTCCCCTTGCACATGCCAGAGAACACCTAAGAAATCATCCTTTTTAAATTCACGGATTTTTTTCAGTCCAAGCCCATGTTGCTGCAAGACTCTCTCACTTCCCAAGCACGGCTGCAGGAGGAGGGTTCTAGACACAAAGCACAGATAAGGCTATGCTCGGAAAACTTCGAAGATCCTGGTGCGTATCAGAACGTGCTCTGGAGTGCCTGGGTGGTGCAGTCGGTTGGGCGACCGACTCTTTGTTTTTGAAATTTTATTTATTTATTTGACAGAGAGAGATCACAAGTAGGCAGAGAGGCAGGCAGAGAGAGAGGGGGAAGCAGGCTCCCTGCAATCCCAGGGCCCTGAGATCATGACCAGAGCCAAAGTCAGAGGCTTAACCCACTGAGCCACCCAGACGCCCTTGGGCGTCTGACTCTTGATTCTAGCTCAGGTCATGATCTCAGGGTCTTGAGATTGAGTCCGGCTTCAGGCTCTGTGCTCAGCACAGAGTCTGCTTGAGATTCTGTCTCTCTCTGGCCCCACCCCGCACTCCCTAATAAATAAGTAAATAAAATCTTAAAAAAAAAGTGTGCTCTGTGCAGCATATGCGAAACAACACATAATTAAGAGTAAACAGATAAATAAAGAGAAACCAAAATGATACTTATTACCAAGTAGGAAAGCTAGAAGTTGATCGTGTCACTTTTTGTAAAATCTCTAAAAATACTACACTTGGGAGACACGAACACATTCCAAATCCTCAGAAGTGCAGGTTGCATGGCAGCAGGTAGCACACATTGTGCACGCGGACTGGGCCAGGCGCTGTGCTAAATGCTTCCCGTGGGCTCTGCGCTTAGGGCGGAAAGGCTGTGGAGGCTCAAAGAGGGAACGGTTTGAAACTTACCAATATGCAATCGAAATGCGTATTTTCTTTTTAAGTCGGTGATCACAGATTTCTCCTCTGGGTATCTGTCTGTGTACAGCAGCTTGTCGGCATTCTCAATTCCTGTCAGGGACAGAAAGTCTTGCACGTTTTTCTCTAACTGCTTGTTTTCCTTTACAGAAAATTTGCCAAATCTAATAGCGACACCTAGAATTGGGGCGGGGAGAAAAAGCAAGCATTGTCAATCACAGAGAAAAAGCAAACCTACCACCGGGTCTTCAGCAGTTGACACAGTGGCTTGGCAGCTCCCCCCTGCTGGGAACAGCCCCAGCTGTGCACTGGACCTTAGCTCCCCTGCCCTGCACCACCCCCGACCCTTCTCTCCCAAAGTCTTTCCCAGGTCATCCCCTTCCGAAGGACCTTCCCCATTTATCAATCAGCTTTTTGAAGCAGTTGTTCTTTATATTAAAATGGAATATATGTTCATTTAAAAACTCAAGCAGTACGGAAATAAACTTTTAAAAGAAACCTCCTGTTTACTCTCTTCTGCCCCGCTCCTCCCCACAAGGCGGTGGCAGGACCTGGCCAGCAAGGACTTGAATATTCGCGTATGTTCTCAGTGCATGTGTAGGGAGGTGGGGGTAGCAATGGGATCCAAGCTAGTCCTCTGTGTAATTCAAATCAACCAAATTTTCTTACAGACTGTGTTTTTCTTTTTTTAAAGATTTTATTTATTTATTTGTCAGAGAGAGAGCGAGCACAGGCAGGCAGAGCAATAGGCAGAGGCAGAAGGAGAAGCAGGCTCCCTGCAGAGCAAGGAGCCCAATGTGGGACTCGATCCCAGGACGCTGGGATCATGACCTGAGCCGAAGGCAGCCGCTTAACCGACTGAGCCACCCAGGTGTCCCCATACTGTGTTTTTCTATTCTTAGACTTACTTCAAGTATCTTTTATAAGATACACACTCACAAATGTTTGCACAGAGAATACACAAATAGAACTGGGAATATTCTGTAGCTACTGCTCTGTGAATTACTTGTTTCTTCCTTAACTTGGCTATTTTTTAAAACCAATCTCTTCACCATGATTAACTCCCTAAGGCTCCACATTTTACTTTTCACAGTGACCAGCCATACCGGGCCTCACACTGCCACTGAGTAAGTATCACTCGTTTGGAGCACACAGCCTTCAATGTGTAGTTGACTTGAATTCCATAAGCTTTCTGTGAGGTTCTTACAACACAGTGAAATCAAGAAGGAGGCCATGGGGCACCTGGGTGGCTCATCGGGTTAAAGCCTCTGCCTTCGGCTCAGGTCATGGTCCCAGAGCCCTGGGATCGAGCCCCACATCGGGCTCTCTGCTCAGTGGGGAGCCTACTTCCCCCTCTCTCTGTCTCTGCCTGCCTCTCTGTGATCTCTGTCAAATAAATAAAATCTTACAAAAAAAAAAAAAAAAAAGGCCATGCTGGATCTCGTGGGAACCAAGGCCACTACAACTGGCTTAGCCTCTACTCAACACCTCGGGAACAAAGCTGACAATAGTATTTTCATTTTATTCCTGCATCTTCCCCAAAGGCTTAGCCACTCAGCCTCTTCTTCCTCTTTTTTCCTACCAGAAGCGAGGTGGAGAAGAGCAAAACCAGGGCCCTTCATTTTGTGCATTTTATGGCTCAGACAACAATTCTGGAGGGATCCTAGAGGATGCTTCCTGCAAGTCTAGAAATCTGCAATATTCACAGAACAAAGGCAGGGGCTCCTCGGGTGGACAGGCCAGTTCGACAAATATTAAAGTGCCACCAGCTCACCCTGGGCTTTAAACTCCTTAAACCGCCCCAAGTCATCTCGGTACATCCGCTTGATGGTGGTGGCGGCCCTCTCCTTGATGTCCGGGATGAACTCCTGGAGCTGCCTCACGGCGGAGTCCAAGTCCACATCCGAGTCACCCAAGTCTCTCGAGTCTTCTGATAAGTATCTTGTTTCGGAATCTTTGGCCAATTCCAAACGGCTTTCCTCTTCATGTGTCGGTTCTGACCTGCAGGGAAAACAGAGTTGACTCACGTTCACTGTCACCTGCCCTCGTGGCTTTCCAGTTCTTTTCTGAAAAGGAGCCTCCTGGAGACAAGGCAGGTGCTAACACTAGGAGGGAAGTTGGAGCGATTCAGTCTGTGATGCGTGGACTCCGAGATAATGTGACTAATGGATGCAGGACTCAGAGGCTGCTTACAAGGGACCCGTGTGGCCTGAAGCCCAATTTTCAGCATGTGTTAGTTCTTGGGTCACTATTTCCCAACTTTTCTGGCTTTAGACACTGACTTCCTAATAAGCTAAGCCCTCTTCTACCCCATGGACACTAAAGACATCTCCCCCCGACAACCCTTCAGAGATTTTAATTTTTGTGATAATGGTTAGTAATTAATTAAATCACCATTCGGGGTCCCCATGGTTAGCTGCTTTGCTGCAGGTAACAATGGCCACATCTTCCCTCTCTGCTTAGTTTTCCATGCGCCTGTCACTAAATCATCCCCAAACTTTCCTCCAGATGTCCGAATCCCCTTACTGTGCTCAATCCTGTCCGCTAGCCAGACAGGCAAGAAACTTTAAAAATTATTATGCATTTGTCTGAACAAAGGGTCAGCGGCTTTCACAGGGCCGACAGCCCCGTACAAGTTCAAAACCACTGCCCTCGACATGCCTGCCCTGATGAGAGGGGAGTGGGCCACTCTGGTACCACCAGAAGATGAAGTGCCATCCTCTCCCAATGAACTTCTTGATGGAACTATTTTAGGCCAGGACAAACTAACAAATGTTTAAAAAAAAAAAAAAAAAAAAGCTATTCAGTAAAAATGGAGAGAAAAATCTGTCCCAAGTCCGAGGAACCCGTAATGATAATGTGGCTTAAAAAACTGCTAAATTGCGGGCACACGGGTGGCTCAGTGGGTTAAAGCCTCTGCCTTTGGCTCCGGTCATGATCCTGAGGTCCTGGGATCGAGCCCCGCATTGGGCTCTCTGCTCAGCAGGGAGCCTACTTCCTCCTCTCTCTCTGCCTGCCTCCCTCCGTACTTGTGATCTGTGTCTGCCAAATAAATAAATAAAACCTTTTTAAAAAAACTGTTAAATTAAAAAAAAACAAAACGCTGTGCTTATTATATCGGTAGTTAACTTAAACAGTAATTATATAAATAATGACATCTAAATTTCTTTTACCATGGAGAAACCTAATTCAAGGGTTTTTTTCTGCTCTGTAAAAACTCTATGTAATTCTTTCCTCTATGTATATGCATATGGACAAAGGTAATTTGGGGGACTTAAAATGCCCTTTCAAACTTATTTGTAGCATTTCAGGGCTGGAATAGTTCTCAGTAAAAACCTGGTCTAACTGCCCTACTTTATAAATGAAGAGAAGAAGTTCCTGCCAAGTTACTCTGTTACAATGTGTACATTGTTCTGTCCAACTGACCCTCTGTGTCCATGAATCCTGCCATCTACTACAAGTGTGCTGGATAAAGAGGTCACAGGCAGAATTCACAGAGAAGACAAACACACCGGAACACACGGCTCTCTCACATTACCTCTGCTCCTCTCCCAAACAGGCCTGGGTCTTCTTCTGTGGCCTGAGTTTCACGCTTTCTTCAATCAGGGCACTGCTACGTTCCAGTGAATCCGAGTGTGTATCCTCAAAGCTCGCAGCAGGCGCTGCAAAATCAGCCCCAGGAGCTACAGGACCTTCAACAGAAGCCCTTCGCTTCTTTTTCTTAGACTTTTTCTTTACCCGGCCGGCTTCCTTGCTGCCTTCGGCAGTCCCGACCTCGCTGACCCCTTGCCATCCCTCAGAGTACGCGACCTCGAGACTCTCGTGCCCGGGCAATGCCTCCAGTTCCTGGTCATGTGCAATTTTTCGCTTTTTTTTCTTAGACTTTTTTTTTTCATCAGCTGATACTGGTTGTTGTGGGATTCCACCTCCAGGGTCCACAGAAAGCGGGGTTTCCTGCTCCCAGGGATCCGACTCGGGCAGGGCAGCAAGGCTCTCCTGCTCAGCACCGCAGGAGGCCATGTGCCTGTGATGTTTTCTCCTCTTTCTCTCCCTAACTTTATGGTGCAGCTCTTCCGACTCGTTCTTCTGTGACTTTGGAACTGAATGCGGTTCGTCTGCTTCAGACTCTTTTGTTGGCTTCTGTTCCTGGCTCACGTCAACATACACGACGTCAACGTCCCCCCTAAAATTCTTTGGCGTGTTCTCGATATTTTCTTTATCCACCACGACATACACCACACCTGCTTCCTCATCCATCTCTGAAGCCTTATGCCTTTTCTTTTTATTCTTTTTGGGTTTAGAAGTGGCCTTTTCCATCTCACCACAAATTCCTGATTTTTCCGAAGGGGGAGGAAGGAGATGCTGGCGATCCTTTCTTTTTTTTTTATTCTTGGTTCCGTGAGACGGCTCGCTTGCCAGGGGGGAGTCTCTGACACTTTCATGGGGATGCCTCAGATGGCCTTCCTTATATACAGAGTACTTTTTCTTTTTCTTGTCAAAAACTGGAGTGTGAATTTCCAGTCTGCTCAACTCTCCTTCCATTCCGTTCCTGTGGGGCAACTTGACAACAATGGTTTATTCTGGCAAAATGTACCACCCTCGGGAGAAAAAAAAAAAAAATCAGAGAGAAATGAGACTGCATGACAATGACAAGCCTGGAGTCACGATTATAAATGTAATATTACTCTGAACGCTCAGGAGGCTCCCTGTAATTTACGGTCTGGTCCCGAGGCCCTTACGATGCGGTAAAAAACAGTTAAGTGGGGGGACGTCTGGGGGGCTCAGTGGGTTAAGCCGCTGCCTTCGGCTCTGGTCATGGTCTCAGGGTCCTGGGATCGAGCCCCGCATCGGGCTCTTTGCTCAGCTGGGAGCCTGCTTCCCCCTCTCTCTCTGCCTGCCTCTCTGCCTACTTGTGATCTCTCTCTGTCAAATAAATAAGTAAAATCTTAAAAAAAAAAAAAAAAGTTAACGGGAACAGTGGCCGGCAGGATCAGGCCGTGTTCCCTCCAGCCTCGTCTCTAACCTCGCGTCCGACGCTGTGGTCCGGCCACACAACGCGTTTTTCCGGGTTCCTCAAACCCGCCACACTCCTCCCCTGGCTCCAGGTCTTGGAGCATACAATTCCACTTTCTAGAAGGCTCTCCGCTGCCTCCCCACCCTGGAGACCTCCGCCAAAGCCGGCTCTGCGAGGCGAAGACCCCACCCCTCGCCTCGGACTCCACACGCGCATCAAATAAACCCCAACAACCGAAAACCCGGAAAGCGCTTTCAACCTACCGCGCCAAGGGCCGCCACCTTTCTCCCAATCCGGAAGTGCTGCCCCGCTGGAAGCGGAAGTAGCCGTGCGTCGCTTCCGGCCCCGCCTCGGCATCACGCTGCCATGGCAACACGCCCGCCGCCGCGACGTGACGCAGGCGTAGTAGCCCGCGGGTTTCGTTCCGGGCGGTCGTCGGGGAGTCGCGGGAGGGTGGGGTGGAGCGCGGTCCCAAAGCCGGGAGAGGGGACCGAATCCCCGCCTGGCGTCCTCGCTCGCGCGCGCGCCCCGCCGACTGCCGTGTTTGCGGAGCCCTGTGCCCGCGCAGCCCCGAAGCCGGCGGGGGGCTCCGGACCTCGGGAAGACGGGACACCGCGAGCAGGACCGCGCCAGGCCTCCTGCAGGGAGAGGGGAAAAGGGAAACCGAGTGACGGCGACAGCGATGCCACTGCAGGCCGAAGGGTTCGCTCTTGGAGGAGTAGCCCTGGAGCTGAGCTGTGAGCAGAAGTCTAGATGGAAGGTTGTTCCACCTGGGACCAAGGGCCGAGGCTCTGCGCTGGGTCGCCCGAGGAGCTGGAAGCCGGCCAGGGCCGCTGGAGCGGAGTGGGTGCCGCGGAGGGTGCCGGCCGGGGAAGGTGGCGCTGGGCAGACGCTGCTGGGTTACGCTTGCATGAAGCTAGAAGTTGCCCCAGTCCTCCCGGTGCAACTGCGCCCTGAAGAAACCTGGCTTATGGTTCAAAGTAAAGTTTTAAAGTCGAGGCCGGTATATAAGCCTCTCAAACATTTAGACTCCTTGAATTGTAAACATAACCATGTTGGCAGCTACTTTTCCCCTGAATCCTGCAACAACCTCACGTGGGTATCGTGGGATTGTTATTTTTTATAGGTGTTATCAGCCACACCCTCTGGATGAGAAAACCAAGGCTTCCTGTAGCTTGTCCAGGGGGACTTCAAGCCTGTGTTCTCTCCACTACTCCACTACCTGCCCCCTCCCTGTGATGTAGGAAACATGTTGGGGTTCTGAGCCCACCGCCAAGAAAGAATTCTTGAGATATTTTTGGTGCAAAAAAAGAGAGAGAGAGAGAGAGAGATGGTTTTTTAAAAGCATGGGAACAGGACCTGTGGGCAGAAAGTGCTGCACTGAGGTCATTAGTGTAAGGACCTATGTAGCAAGAGGCTTCCATCAAGGTTAAAACAATACCGTTGTTTAACCCTTAAGCTGTCCCTGCTCCCCTTTCCCCAGGGGACTTACTTGGAAACAAGTCCCAGAAACCAGCTCCAGGTAACAAAGCTCAAATACAGGGGTGGGTCAGACCAGGTGGAGACATCTGATCAGTGGGGTGTTGCATACTGTCTCCCTTAGCTTCCAAGGAGTATGGGCCCCTGCCCTTTGGGAGCCTTTTGGCACCAATCCTAACCAAGGTGTGATAGGCTAAATTAGATGTCTACTAGGGGAAATTGTAACTCAATTGGTCACCTAGTATCACTGTGGAGTTTTCTGTGTGTGTTAACAATCTCATTGGCCACCTGTGCGTGGCCTTTGCCCTTAAAAGCTAGTCTGTGAAACAGAGAAGGGTCGCCCCTCTCTGTAAGAGGCACGGCCCTGGCCAGTCAGTTTGATTCCTGATGCTTGGCACGAAACAAAGCTGTGCTTGACCTTCACTTTATATTAGTCTCGCTCCTTTAATCACAGACCCATTTTGAGGGGCATAACGATGAGGAGTGGCAGATTATATACTTTCAAGTTGGGAGGGGGTTAGGGCTAGCCTAAGTCTCTAGGGAATTTTGGAAGCAAAGTTTCCAGGACCTTGAGGGTGCTAGTTGCTGTTAGGGAAAGGTCATTTATTACTGTCTAAGAAAACGAGTCATGAGACCCTTCAGATGTATATCGATAGGTCATATGCTTCAGGGATGGTTGCCAACAAACATATATCTTGGGGGATGGAGATAAAGGAAGTCTCCAAAGGGATTTTTATATATTAAAGTG
The DNA here is from genome assembly GCF_022355385.1 of Mustela nigripes. Classification (NCBI taxonomy): domain Eukaryota; kingdom Metazoa; phylum Chordata; class Mammalia; order Carnivora; family Mustelidae; genus Mustela; species Mustela nigripes. The sequence continues at coordinate 3,885,768 of NC_081565.1, read as the reverse complement.
GACTTCTAGGATCCTGGGGGTTGGGCTAAGTGCCCTTTGCCCGTAGCCAAGTGGTAACATCGAGGCGGCTGAGTCCTGGAGGAATGTTGCTCTGCCTGTTTCAAGGACTTGTCAGTGGGCTGTAGGTAATAAGGAAATTTAATTTTTCTTTTGCACATCACCTATGTCTACCGCCTGACTTCCTCTGTGTGAGCTGCCAAGCGGTTTTGATTAAAAGTGTACAACCTAGGGGTGCCTGGGTGGTTCAGTGGGTCAAGGCTCTGCCTTCGGCTCAGGTCATGATCTCAGGGTCCTGGGATCAAGCCCCTCATCTGGCTCTCTGCTTCCCCCTCCCCCTCTGCCTGCCTCTCTACCTGCTTGTGATCTCTCTCTCTGTCAAATAAATAAAATATATATTTTTTTAAAGTGCACAAACTGTATTTCTGCAGAAGTTTGGAAGTAAAGCAGGCTGAAGAAATCATAAGTACATAAGCACATACCACATCACACACCACCACCATCCAACAGCTGCTCCAGGCTTGGATGAGCAACCAGAAGTCTGTCTAGTCTGCTCTGGAAATGTAGTGCTGGTGTTGTCCACGGGTGGTCTGTAAGGCCTTGAAATGCAAATTTGCTGTTGGTGCAACTTGCCCTTGGTAAACCCTCTTACCCAGAGCCTTGTGGGTATTTGCATATTTAATGAAGATGATGAGGACTGAAAGAACCCACAAGAGGCTGGAACTAGAAGGAACGAGAGATCATCCAGGCCAGCAGTTCCCAAAGCACTGTGCCAATCTCCTGGGAAGCTTTTAAAACGTGTGGATTCCCAACTTGGCATACAGACATTAGGTGCTACTATTATGTCATATTAAGATCCACGGACATGATGAAGACACTGTAGTAATGTGGGAATGTCCCCGTTCTTGGCAGAGAGATACATGCTGAAGGGTTTAGGATCAAACGGGGCTGTCAACCGATTTTTTCAAGGTGATTCTGCAATGTGTGTCTGTGCATTGTGAACTTAGGTGAAATCTATATGGGTTTTCACTGTACTCTTTTTTCAATTATTCTGTAGTTTTGAACTTTTTTCAAAATTAAAAAAAAAAAAAAAGCCAAATGGGAAGAAGGAGGGTTTTTGTTTGTTTGTTTTTAAATTCAGGTTCCCAGATCTCATTTCCATATATTCTAAGTCAGTGGATCTGTATTTTTCCATTTCCCTCCATTCTGTTGCACAAAGTTGGGTACTACTAATCTCATTCTACTCTAGACTCTCCTCCTCACCCATTTCACAGGGGAAAAAACTGAGGATGCAAAAGGGTGACTGATTCAAGTTCACCCAAGTGGATTAGCAGTAACATCAGGCCCGGGATGAAGATCCCTATTTCATCATGAAAAATTTAACGCACTAGCCGTGTGTGTGTGTGTGTGTGTGTGTGTGTGTGTGTGTGTGTGTGTTTAGAGGACAGGAGAGTAATAAGGGGTCACGAGTGGAGTAGGGTGGGTGGAGGGAGGTATATTTGCTTTGGAAGTCAAGTGTAAATGCCCTTCTAGAACCCCCGCTTTTATCACAAGCCAGTGGCGATTCTTGGGTTTTTCTCATATCTAGTTATGAAAACTCTAAGCAAGTCCACTTTGGTGACCACCAATAGTTTCAAGGAAGAAACCAAGCCACAAGTTCGGGCGCTGTTGGCGTCCCGTCGCCATGGAGACAGACAGTTCCATTCTTTCTCAAGGGGTGATCTTGATTTTCTGTCTGTTCCCAATCCGCAGAGCGGTGCCCAGAAGTTCCTCTGAGGAACCAGGGGGCTTATATAGGGCTTTAGGGCTCCTTGCGAGGAGGGGGCGGCGCAAAGTGGGCCCTCGCCTCTCTGGAGGGGCCCAGGCATCTCGGGCCCACCCCGGTGCCCCGGGTGGTGCGGCCCGGGAGTGGTGGTGGGCCCCTCGGAGCCCTGCGCCCCGCTCCGCCAGCAGGGAAGCGCACCCCATCAAGCCCGCTCGCGGACCTCCCGCGACCTCAGGATGCCGGAGGCCAAGAGCTCCCGCCAGGACCCGCTGCGATGGAAGAAGCAGCCGGTGCGCCGCACGGTCAGCCAGATCTGCCCGCCCCCGCGGCGGCCCCTGACCGTGGCCGACATCCGACCCGGCATGGAGAACGAGAGGCTGGGAGTGGTGCGGGATTCCATGTTTCAGAACCCGCTCATCGTCAAGGTGAGCCGCCCCCACGCCCGCCAGCCCTCGGCGCTCGCCCCCTCGCTGGTGCACAGAGACCTGAATCCCCACGCGTCCGGGGCAGGTGGCGTCGCCTCTCTGCGCCTCCGTTTCCTAATCCTCGAGGTGGGATGGTAATGGCTCCCATTAACAGGAGTGATGGGGAAGACTGAACCGGGCCGCCGGCACAGCGGCCGACACGCGGCGAGCCCGCGGGGTTGGCTGCTGCTGTTTACCCGGGAGCCCGCCGGTGAGTCCACAGGGTGATCGACGGGGAACACGCACCCAGACTATGTCCTTCTCGGGGTGCGGGCCCCCTCTTTCCTCCCGCACGCCTGGGCTGCTAGGATGCAGCGAGGGTTCTGTATCTCTCCTGGAAGCATCACTTCACAAGTTAATTTCCAGCCAGTCATACTCTCACCCAGAATTACAGCCCGAAGAGAAAAGAGCGCGCATCCCTGCCCTGGGGGGCTCGCAGGCACGAACGAGGGTGGGAGCTGCGGCTTATTAACTAGATCGCCCCCCCTTTATTGCATGCTCTCTCACTTCAGAGGTTTCGGGACTGGCGGTCACCCAACGCTCTTCCCGGGGCCACCGGAAGAGTCAAGTTGAGGTTTGGCCCTCGGGGAGCGGATCCGAGAACAGGTCTGTCTTGCGCCACTGGGGGGCAGTGCGCTTTCAGAAATGCGCGCGGTGCCCGCAGCCGGGAGTGGCGCCGCGGTCACCACAGGCTCAGTAACAATGTATCAACGCCAGGAGCTCGTTAGAGCCCCGAGGTTTTTGTTGTTCTTTGGTGGGTTTTTGGTTTTTGTTTTGGTTCAGGGAATCTGGACTTTCTTAACATCGTGCTAGAATTAGCGGAGTTCACTGCCTTCTATGAAAATACTGACTCTCTCCTCTTGCCTTCCCCAAACTTTGTTCCTGACACCGCCCCCCACACCGCAACCTGCCTTATCACACTAGCACCCTTCCATTTACTATGCTCCTGTTCTCAGCACCCACACCCCCAGCCAAGTGGAACAAGGTCCTTTATTTATATTGAGGTGAGGAGGGCCACTCTCCGCAGACGGATGGGACAAATGGGGCTTACCTTTCTGGGATAAAGGGGAGAATCAAGTCCTCCATCTCTGATCCACTGCGGTTTTAGGGTTAGGCGGTTGCTTTCACAAGCAGGTACTAGTAGACCAGCTCCTTTCTACTGACATATAAAACAAACAGCGTTGTAGAGTTACTGGTGTTCTCCCTGGTGAATCAGTAGCATCACTAGTGTGAGATGCCCACCCCAAGCTATATACGGTTGACCTTTGAATGATGTGGATCTGCTCTTATCCAGGCCCATTTACACGCAGATTTTAAAAAAATAAATACAGTGCCGTACTGTAGATGTTTTTTTTTCTTTTCCTTGATTTTCTTTGTTGTTGTTGTTTCAGTTTATTTTTTAAAAATTTTAAGATTTAAATTCAATTAACTAACATACAATGTATTATCAGTTTTAGAGGTGGAGGTCAGTGATTCATCGGTGTTTATAATGCTCAGTGCTCATTACATCATGTGCTCTCCTTAATGTCCACCTTTGATTTTCTTAATAACATTTTTTTCTCGCGCTTACTTTATTGTGAGAATACAGTATATAGAACACATAACATACCAAATATGTGTGAGCTGACTGTTGGCTGTAAGGCTTCCACTCAACAGGAGGCTGTTAGTAATTAAGTTTTGGGGGAGTCAAGGGTTGGAGTGGTGGGGCGCCTGGCTGGCTCAGTGGGTAGAGATGTGACTCTTGATCTCAGGGGTGGTGAGTTCAAGCTCCATACTGGGCGTGGAGACCACTTAAAAAAAAATATAGTTGAGTTTCAAGCACTCGGGAGTCAGCACCCCTGACTCTCTGACTTATCTAGGGGTTAACTGTATATGCATACACACACATACACACACACACATACCTCTAGGTATATGCACATGTATACACACACATGTACTACACATACATGTACATTTTATGTGTATATGTACACACATGTATGTATGTATACCATATATATAATATACACGTATGAGTAAGATCCTCCCTCCTTTCTTTTTCTTTTGCTCACGGTATCTCTCAAGAAGGACAGTATTTGGCCTCTGGATGGCACTAGTTGAACAGCTTCCAAATGAATTCAATCCCCAATTCCTGAACCTGCGCTTCAGGGTTGGAAGATTCGCAGATGACTGACCCACAGCCAGGGGTTCTGTCTTCAAGGCACGAGAGGAGGAGCAGGACCACCCTGGCCAGTGGTGACCAAGCCTGAGCCGCAGTGGGCCACTTCCAGGCCCGCTCCGGGATGATGCCTGGCTCTTCTCGGGTCAGGGACAGCTAGTCCTTCCTCTTTACTTGCCTCCCTCTGGCTCTCGATGGGTTCTCAGCTCCCTTCTGTAGCAGTTAAGATTATGTCCACATTTCAATATTTACCGCTGCTACAAGATTTCCCACCAAAACCCGGTCTAAGTAAAAGTTGCAGAGACATCGGGAGCAGACAGAGCCTTGACTCTTACCTTTTCCACACCGCTCCTTGCAGATGGGAACACTGAGGCCTGTGTACCCATCTGTACCCATCTGTGGTGGGCTCTTTGCCCAAGGCTGTGGCAGAGCCTGGGTCAGAGGCTACGTTCACTGGCTCCCAGCCCAGCATAATTTTCCCACTCCAAACAGCTTCCTATACTTAAATGAAATTTAAATTACGAAAACACTTTGGGATTTTCAGCTTTAAAGCAAAGAAGATTTGAAAGGACTCGTGATTGTGGAGGCTTTAAAAACGATTTTTTAAAAATCTTTTGCTGGGATTCTGTTGAGTCTTGGCTTGTGGATTTCTTCCACAAGCCCACGTGTCCAGACTCCCATGTGAGTGTGCACCTTCTCAAGTGTGGCAGAAGCGAGAGTGCCCTATCCCGAGGGTGTCTTTAAGGGGATGAGGATGAAGTATATTCTGGCCTTGTCGGAGTCTGGACCTGAAGGTTGCCTCTATACTGAAAAAAATACCACCTTAGAAATAGTCATCGATTCCGCCATATGGGGGGGGGCAGTTGTTGCTCAAATTGTTTTCTCGAGTGAAGAGGACCAGGATTTGTTTAATTGAAAATGCAGACACACCGTCTGAGCAAACCCAACACTGCGATTTCACACCCGTGGAATTTACCAGCACGGATACACATCAGTTATTCAAAAATGTGTCTGTAAGATGCTACAGTAACCCAAGTGAAAAGTGAAAAACTCAGACACCCAAGCTGGTATTTCATCTACAAATGCTCAACAACTCCTTGCCTCATTTAAAATCAAGCCCACCGGTTATTAGTGGGGTTGATTGAATCAGCCGGGTGTTTTATGTGGCCGCAAAAAAGAAGTAAATATTTTCCATTAGAAAGGGCTTCGACTCTATTGTATAAAGTGACGTGCAGTTAGCCAGTGTTCCTTCAAATGTGACTCTCTGGGAAGAATGAAATTAAACAGAGAAAGAACCAAGCTGCTTTCTGCTTGATTCCCGTTCCCCCAGAATTCTGTGACTCAACATAGGATCCTGCTACAATAGCCTTCAAGGCTCCTTCACAAAAGCTGTCAGGGTGTACCCTGCCTGCCTTCGGAACTCAGCTGATATCCTGTCAATACAATTATAGGGGAGAGACTGCCTGGTTTGCTGCACTGACAGCCTTGAATCTTCTGTCGCCCTGAGAGGCAGGCAACGTACAGGGGTGGAATTGATTGAATCGAGCACCCTTAGAAAGTGCACAGGATCGTGGCACTGATTTTTTTCATAATTTATTACTAACTTTGTTTTTCTATGGGGGTTTATGTCACAAATAAGAAGTGGGTATATTTATGAAATAGAGTCATAAAATCACATCATTTGGGGCTGGAAGGAGGCTTACAGACATCCGGTCCATTTTTTTTTTTTTTTTTTTTTTTTTGAGGCTATTAAGGCCCAGGGAGAGGAAGAGACTCCCCTCTGCCCTGGTCACAGAAGTGGGATGAGATTCACGTCTCCAGACTGCCAGCCCCTCGCTCTTCTGGCCACATTATGTAACCAGTTAATTAATGACAACTGAGATTGGTTACTTCTGTATGGCAGGCAGTCCAAAAATGTTCACCAATGAACCTGATTCCTGCATCATTTTCCTCAACGTGCCTTCCAGTGTGAGCTCACCAATTTCCTGGGATTTGCTGGCAGGCAAGAAGTGTTTATTGAATGTTTTCTATGTGCCCTAAGCTCTCCTGGGAGGCAGGGAAGGGGGGCAGTGAATAGAAACAAGTTCCGATCTCAGCCCTTGCCCTGCCCACAAGGCACAAGGAGTTAACAGTTGAGCTGGGGCGATGGAGTGTATACAGGCATACTGCTTAGCACAGCGCTTGTGTTAAAGCAAGTTCTCGGGTAATTAGCCCTTACTGTTGCACGCAAACACACACACAGGCACACACATGCATAATAAGGTAAGCAATGTCACGGGCCACTCCTTGCAAGTTTCAAGTGCAGTGCACCAGCCAGAGGGTCCAGATTTAGAGGGAGGGAGGCCTGAGCAGGACTCGGTGGGCTTTATGAGGGAACAGACCTGGAACTGGACCTTGAAGGGTGGAGAGTTATATCCCGATCAGGGGTGGACTAGGAAACATTTAGCCCTCTGGGGTCAAATGATTTCACTGTCCTTAGATCCTATGTGTTCAAAGGTTTCCCCCTCACATGGCGTTCTGGGTTCTCGAGACTGGGCGCCGCCGCTGTGATTACTATCGTTGTCATTATGGTCATTATCACTGTCGCTGCGAGGAAGCAGTTATTTAGAGCCAGTGGGTCCAGACTGGACGCTCTACAAAGTTAGGCCGCCACACCGTGCCCACTAATGGCTTTAGCGTCTCTAAGTATTGATGCCGGTGAACATCAATGCACAGAAACAAACAGAAAGAAGGCGGGCAAACACACAGCTGTACAAATATCCCAGCGTGGGTCAGTATACTTACTACATTTGAGTAAAATCTGAAAATGTTACACTCGGCTTTATCTGGTGAAGAGAATATAGCTCTGATTGCTCAGATCCTACTATATTCCGTGGCGACGTAACAGGAAAAAATAAGACGTTATGAGGGGAATGAAGGAGTGAGCTGCCCATCGTAAGGGCCCCTCTCGGCTGGCCAGTAGGTCGGGTTCATTTCTCTGGGGAAAGCCATGGGTCTCTCTCTCTGTTTTCTTCTTTTTAAATCAAAGCCTCCCCCTTCCCGGTGCCCAGGCACACTGTTTGGTGAGCAGGGGCTGAAGCCATGAGCTCATCTCGTTCAGCCTCAGGCCTTTTCAGAAAGCCCAGTTGCTCCCTCTCAGGCTTTTCACCACCCCCTGGGACGGCTGTCCAGAAGGACCTCCTCTGTCCCTCTGGAGAAGGTGTGCTCTGGCTCTGAAATGTTAATGCAAATAAACCCTCAGAACTGGGGTTCCTCCGCTGTGAACCCAGCCACCTTCTGATTACGTGGCCCTCAGAACACTTCAACCTGGTGGGAAGGCCAGTCCCCCAGGAAGAGTTCTGAACCCACCATGAACAAGTCAGCCATCGCTTCCAGCACCTTCCAGAATCTTCCATGCTCAAGTGTTGTTCATTGTGTAATTCAGGCTGCTTCTCTTTATTTGAAAGACAAAGTGTTCTTGATTGCCAACTGGCCCTGTGGACAAAACTTCCAATCCCCGTTTTCTATTGCGCTGGTTTTCAAGCTGTTCAGTGGAAGCACTGGGGTTTCCATAAGATGTCTTGGTCACACTTTTATGTATTTATTTATTTTTAAGAAAATGCATCTTCAGCTATTTAAAAAGTGTAATGAAAAGGAAACTCTGTTAAATGTGTTCTGTATGATATACTCACACTGGGGACCACCAACTCATTAGCAATGGAGTTGACTAGTTTGGGGTTTTTTTTTTTTTTCTGTGCTCGTGCTGGAGCCCAGGAGAACATGTCACGGACAGGGAGTACTGGAACCAAGCATATTATCATTCTGGACTTTCAGGCTGGGCGAATCTCTTCATGTGGGACGGTGTGCCCAGCTCTGCCGTGGCCTCTGGGAGCCGGGCTCCGTTCGAACTCAGACCATTGCTCTGGTTTCAGAACCTTCTGGCTGATCAGGCAAAAACAAGCGAAGGCACAACATAGTCTCAATCACAACTACGTTGTGGTTGGTTTTAGTGTGTACTATAAATGTCGTGTGCTTCTTGTCCGACTTTTGTGTTTGTTAAAAAAAAAAAAAAAAGAGAGAGAGAGAGCATTTGTTGTCATTGGTAACAATTCAACTCTCCATGAAATTGCTCCTTGACTCCTTTCAAGCTCCTGGGTCAATGAGACCTGTTAAAACAATTCGGGGCTGTAGCTTTTGTTCTCTTATGATCAGACATACACAGATGGAGTCATAACCAGGCAGATAGCCACCTTCTGGACAGAAAGGTCACATCGCAGATGGCAGCCTTTGGATCCAGGCAGATCCAAGGGTGAGCTCTGTCTCAGCCACTTTCCTGGGAACATTTCTCACCTTTGAGCCTCAGTTTACTGTCTGTAAAATGGGTGATAGCAGCTGGCACCTGGCCATGGGGGACTCGTGAGAGCTCACCGAGATGACGTAAGTATCCTGGGCCCAGGAGTGCCCACTTTTGTTACTTTTCCATTATTCTGATTCCAAATATGTGTTCCTCCAAACAGCCTTTGTGTTCTCATCCACTGGCTTCTAAATACACGTGTAAATCCGAACTTAGAAAATAAATTTATAATGACACAAATTCGCCAAAGGGCTGCGTTCTTCCCCTTTTTGGGCTCTTGTTGAAAAAGAGTGTCACCCGCAGATGGTAACCACACTTGGTGAGCATTTCGTCGTGTGTATAATTGTCAAATCACTATGTTGTTCGCCTGAAACCAATACGATATTACATGTCAGCTCTACTTCAGTAAAAGAAAAATACCATCATCCAGCTCGTCTCAGGTTTCTTGCAACTGTGCGCCCTGGCCGAGGTTGAGAACCATCTGGTTTCTAGCTCCCTTGAGGGTCCTTGGGCACGTGGCTTAAATTCTGAGCATCAGTTTCCTTATCCATAAATCATGGGTGCTGATGGCCTCACTGACTTGTCAAGGATGCCACGAAGACTGATTTAAATGAGCTACTATCTTACTGAACACACTGTGACCTTCTGGAATTGGACCAGGACTTCTCAACTGAGGGAGGTGTCTCTGCTCCCCAAGGAACATCTAACATGTCTGGGGGCCTTCTTGGTCATCACCACTGGGCTGGGGGTGCTGCTGGCATCGACTGGGCCAAAGTCAGCAGAGCTGCTCAGCATCTTCTCATATGCCTCCAACCCCCACAGCGGGGAAGCATCTGGTCCCAAATGTCAACAGTTCCAGGCAGGAGGAGCCCTGAATCAGAGAACGACCACGTGGAGAATCCACCGTGAGCTCCCACATGGTCCAAGGGCCCTGGGAACCCCGTACAAACACCGTAGAAATGAGACTGCTCTCCTAATTGTGTCTCCCTCGCTTGTTTGCCTCTGTCTCCCCTTCCGCACATCTTATGGCAATTTAATTTATTAATTTATATATTTATTTACTATTTTTGGAGAGTGGGGGCGAGAGCATGTGCGGGTGGCGGTGCGGGGCGGACAGAGGGAGAGGGAGAGAGACACTCTCAAGCGGGCTCCATGCCCAGCGCAGAGCTGGATGCAGGGCTCGATCTCACGGCCCTGAGATCATGACCTGAGCCAAAACCAAGAGTCAGATAGATGCTCAACCGTCTGAGCCACCCGGGTGCCCCATTTTATGACAATTTTAAATCTCCCCCTTTCCCTCAGCGACAGCTTCTGAATGTCTGGGGTCTGTCTATCTCTGGCCTCACCCATGTTGTAGTTTAAAAAAAAATAAAAAGCATTTTCAACGATCTATGCGGTGTGGCGCAGTAAGTCCTCAGATAAATAAGTGGCGTGGGGGCTGGGTGTCGGGTAGCCACGGGTCCCCGCGCAAGCTCCATTTTCCTTGTCTACTGCCTCCAAGGGTTTGGTTTGGTTTCTCCCTGCAGAAATTCATGTAGGATTTTAAATGGAATTGACCTCGTACACCGGAAATTTTTTTAAAAAGATTTTTATTTATTTATTTGACAGAGAGAGACACAGAGAAAGAGGGAACACAAGCAGGGGGAGTGGGAGAGGGAGAAGCAGGCTTCCTACTCAGCAGGGAGCCCAATGCGGGGCTCGATCCCAGGACCCTGGGATCATGACCCAGGCTGAAGGGCAGATGCTTAATGACTGAGCCACCCAGGTGCCCCGGGGACACCACAAATTGAGCTCATGGTGGGCTGGAGCCCCATCATGGCATAGACGTTATAGTATTATTGTGGCATAAAGTATAACATCTCAGGGAAGCACATAAATGTGCTTTATAAAAAAAACAACTGTATTTTTCCATCCAATAACTTCAAGGCACAGCAGCGTTCGGTCAAGAAGTTGACTCATAGGGGTCAATGAGCGGAAAGGTCAACATGCGTATCACACGGGGCAGCGGGGACAGCGACCATTGTGGAAAACACATAATGAGCCCAAAAGAAGGACTTTTGATCTTTTATATGAACCAAACAATACATATTTGGGAGACCAATGAACCCAGAAGCATACAAGATACATTTTCTTTGCCTGGATCAAAACCTTTTGTGTTGGTCCAGAGGAATGAAAGGGGAAGATTCAGAAAGTCTTGGATTCTAGGGCCCAGCATCAGTGAAAAGGCCACGCCTTGGCCCGATGGCTCAGCACCGCATTGAAGCTACGCCACAGGACCAGAGAAAAAGCCCTAGTGAGCTCGGACGCCACAGCCCCCCACAGCAGTGGGCCACCCAACGAGACACTGGGAGAGGTGACCTTTTAAAAAAATGGTATTAAATCATGTGTACACCCAACGTGGGGCTTGAACCCACAACCGAAGATCAAGAGTCGCCCGCTCCACCGACTGAGCCACCTGGATGCCCTGGGAGCGGTGATCTGTAGGCTTTTGCGTTTCAGTTGAGGGAATTAGAAAGTTTGCTGGCAGCTGAGGTGGGTAACCTTACTGGGTAGTAGTGAGCTTCACATTCAAGTGCCATCTTCCTGTTCCCACTGGGTAGAATTTGCATTTATAGCCCCTTCTATCCCCTTCTGAGTCTTGTGGAGGGGGCAGAGAGGTTGGCTTGCTTATTTATTTGTTTCTTTGTTTATTTTTTAGTGTGTATTTGAGACTCTTAATGGGCCCATCAATCACGGAGCAAATATTTAGTAAGCCCCTACTATGTGCAGGGCCCTGGTGGAAACGTAAGATGTCTGAGGATTCGTTTCCAAGAAGGTTATGGTCTGGTGAGGGGAGAACCAGACCTTGCACATCACAACCAATAAAAAAAGTTTCTAAAGGCAAGGGAGACGGGAGGGGAGGCAAGAGGAGCCGTGTGTCAGGGGCTTGTGCACCGGGGCTGGGGCATGCCGGGAGAGGAGGGGTACCCAGAATGGGGCTGGCCTGAGCAAAGGCACGGAGTCGGAGATGGACAAGTGTCTTCTTGACGAACGAACAACTGTAGGACCCTGGGTTCACTGTGAGGAAAGAACCAGGAGATATATTCATTCACTCGCTGCTTGAATTGCGAGACCTTACCGAGCGCCTATGGTACACAAGGCTCGGAGCTAGGCACCCAAGATGTGGGGTAAACTGACCTGGAGGTGGGCGATGCCTTCCAAGCGCTCATAATCTCGTGAGCCAGAAAAACAAACAGCTAAATGGGGCCGATGCAGGGATCGTCCCCCTCCGGGTGGGATCCTGGCTCAGTGCCGAGGGCAGCACCTGGGCTGGGGAGGCAAGGGAATGAATCAGACTTGAGCTGACCCGTCACACAGGGGCCGGTAAGCGGGTGTAGGGAGCCGGGGGGCTGGGGAGAGGTGGACCCAGGTTCCCTGTTCAAGGAACAGATGAATCATGTTGGAAATCAGGTCCAAGGCCTTGGATGGGGCCACAGGCAAGGAAGGAAACCCGAAACTAAAGTTTCGTTCACTTCAGGGTAAATCCAACTTCCACAGCACGGTGGGGGTTGGGGCAGCTTTCCAGGAAGAGTCGCGGCGTGTTGAAAGGGGCCTAGGGCAGGACTGCGCCGATGAGCAGATCGCAGAGTCCTAGGTTCTGGTGACCTGTCACAGTTCATTCTGTAAGCATGGCACCGGGCACACACTGCCCCAGGACCACAGTGATGAACTCTCAGTCTCTTATTGACCCTGAAACTTGGGAGGGTCTCAGCCCCGGTCTACACACCTGAGTGGCTTCCCCTCTAAGAGTTAGCCGGAGTTGACCTTCCGTTTGCTTGTTTGCCCATTTGCACAATGTGTATGGAGGGGCGGGTTGGTGCTAGTCCAAGTCTGACCTTGAGGGTAGCTTGACGGACAGGAGAGCCTTCGTTTCTGTCTGCCCGCTGCTTGCAAGACCTGCTGAAGACAGACGGCAAGGCTGCTCTCCCTGATCTATGGAGAGGCTCCTTGGGGGAGACATGGACGCTAAAAGGGGTCAACCAGGAGGCTGGGGAGTGGTCTAGAGGTGCTAAGTTCAGAGGTGCTGGGGGCAGAGTGTGCATGCATCTGTTTGGGTGGTCCATCAGTGGAGACTGGTCCAGGCAAAATAAGAGGTTTTGTGCCTCGAGGGCGAGGAGGTCTTTGGAGCTCTGGAAGCTGCAGCGAAGGGTCAGGGACGGAGTCCTGAAGGGAGGCTGGGCAGGGAGTGAGGCCGGAGCTGGCAGAGGCCTCCAGCCGGCCGTGAACCTGCTGGGGCCAAAGGGAGTGGGCTACACGGGGCAGAGCGCGGAAGGCTGACGGTCCACAGCAGGACCACTGTGCCATCGCTGCCTTACCTGCGCTCGGGGGGGACACAGGCCAAACAGAGCAGGGAACCCCGTGGGGGTTGGACTGGAGGAAGCCCCAGGGCGCCTCCGCTGCTGGAACTGACATGGGCAAGGTCAACGCGGCCCCTACCAGGCCTCCGGGGTGGGCATCTGGGCGCACGGCGAGGGCTGGGGCTTAGCGACTGTGATTTGTTTCCTACTGCAAATAAAACAAGCGCCCCCCCCCCCGGCCCCCGCCCCAGCCTGTCACGCTCCAAATTTCCACCGGGCCGTCGGAGGGAACCTGCTGGAGTGCTACCGAGGGTCCCTCAGGGGCGAGAGCCGGGCTTCGCCGCTGCCTCCAAAACCTTTATGAACTGTCACTGCAGATTTTGCTCATGCTGGAGGCACCCAGTGGGCATACATTCGGGGTTTGAGCAAGTCTTTCAAAAACTCCCCTTCTAAGAGGAATGCGTCTGCTGGCGTTTCTGAAAGCTCCGTTTTTTCTCAGGCAGCCGCTGGCTTCTTTCTGCCGATCCTCCCTGAATCTGCCGGCGAGATGCTGGCGGGCCTGACTTCCCAGGAGTGGGAGCACCAGGAAGCTGAGGCCTGGGGTCTGGGTTGCCAGGAAGCTCTTGGCTGCAGCCCCATTCGACCAGCAGTGACCCCCACCCCACGGTCCTGGCTGAGAGCAGCGGCCCTCCATAGAGCCCCCTGTGCGGGCCCTTCTCAGGCACTAGCATCTCGCAGTCTCTGCAACCCTGCAACCGTCCTAAGAGATGGGATTGCTGAACTTCCATTTTACAGATGGGGATGCTGAGGCTTAATGAGGTCGTGCATGTTGCCCACGGTCAGCCAGCCACTGCGAAGGAGGCAGAGCCCGGGCTCCAACTCCACCACGGCCCGAGGTCATGACCATTGCACAGACCAGAAGAGCTTGGCGGCCATCGACGCCGCCGTTTGTTGAGTTTCCACGGAGTGCCGGCCTCCTACACACAGGATCTCTGCAAGGTCATCAAACTTGAAGTCATGCAGAGGGGTCAGTGGGGGAGGAAGGGCTGGTGCTGTGGCGTGGGGAGTCCCCAGCTTGTCATGGTCCCTCTGTGTTGTGCCACACTGTCCCTTACCCAGGAGACAACTTTGTCTTGATGGAGGAAGAATCCAGTTCATCTTCCTCATCAAATCCGCGTCATCAAATCCAGGGGCTCCCGGGCAGTTCAGGGGGTTAAGCCTCTGCCTTTGGCTCAGGTCATGATCTCAGCGTCCTGGGATCGAGCCCCACATCGGGCTCTCTGCTCAGTGTGGAGTCTGCTTCTCTCTCTCTCTCTCTCTCAAATAGATAAACAAAATCTTTTTTTAAAAGTCCACATAGATTTGAAGGGTCAGCATTTCTGTTCTCGAAGAGCCTCTTCGGGTACCTGCACACACCTAGAAGGGGCTGCAAGAGGCTGAGATCAGGGAGGCCCGGCGGGGGCGGGGTGGCCCAGACCAGGAGGCTGCTAACAGAGTTGGTTAGGAAGAGGAGAGGGCCCCCTCCCCACTCCAGCCTGGCCTGGAGCAGCCTCAGGAACTGAGCAGCCCTTGGCCAAGAGGAGGGAAAGTCCTTTTAGATGTAGAAACGGCCAGGCCAGGTGAGCTTGGGTGGGAAAGTCTGGAGCGAGCTTAATGTGAGGAAGACAGAGCGGGTCAGGAGCCTGCTCTCTGGGTGGATTATTGGTTTCAAGAAGAGGCAAGCCACAAAGAGAAAAGACGCGTGGATCCCCGGATCCCTGGTTTCGCACGGAAGTCTGGTGTGCAGGTTATTCGAAGCGCACACATCTACCAGCTACCAGGTTGGGGGCACAACTGGCATCCAGAATGACCAGCACGGCCTCCCCCTTTCAAAGGCAAGGCACCCCCTCCTCGCTCCCACCCATCGCCCCGTCCCCTCCCCGCCTCCTTAATCAGCGAGAGCAAATTGTTATCAGATTAGCGCCAGCAATGAAAAGCACAGTCCCAGGCTCACACTCCCAGTTAGTTAGCATTTAGATAGACTGGGACAGGGGCCACAATAGGCATCAAAGCCCTCTAGGGCTGCGGGAGGGATTAATTTCTTTAACCAACAGGCCTGATCTGGCCTAACTCATTACCTTGCCTTGTCAGTGTGGATGTTAGATTCGATTGAAGATTATACCATTTAGGTCTGTCTCTTGTTTTCCACCGAAACCTGGGGGGGTACTGAGTTGTACAGGCTCGCGCAGCCCGCGTCAATACTCAGCGGCCTGAGGTCCTAATTCTGCTTCATTTAAACTTCATCAACTTTTCCAATCAAGTGGAAGGATCCGAAATAGGCTCTGTGAGCAGAAAGGCCCGCTCCCTTTTGTCAGATAATTTATTCTGTTTTCTCTTCCCTCCCAGCCTTGCTCGCTTTCTCTCTCCAGCCCGGCTCCCCGCGCCCCCCTCCTCACCCCGGTGCTGAAAATGAGATTACAGTATTTAAATGACTATGATAATCAATCTAGGGACCGGGAGCTGAGATTGAGGTTAATTATTCTTAGCAGAACAAAGAAGCGTGATGCCTTCGGGGACGCGGAGGTGCAATCTGGGTTTCTTGCTTGTGTTTTTTTTCTCCCCCTGAAATTGCAGTTTTAGGAGTCTTTTCTTGTTCCTAACTAGGTGCCGAGTATGATTCTTAGCGGCGGTGGCCCCTAAAGAGAGCAGAAATGTAATTTTGAGCTGATAAACAGCTAACGGCCTTCAATCAACAATTTTAATAGGAAAAAAAAAGTCACTTATATGGTATGAGTACAGATCTAATGAAAGGGTGATCATTTACCTTATTTATTTTTAAACAAGCTAGGAATAATTTCCCACTGTGTTAGAACTAGTAATTACAGCCGCGCGGTGCACCCGTAAACTTTTGAATGAAGAGCCTTGTCACTCAGGTGGGTTTCTCCCTGGCAGCTTTTGCCGCTATAAAAGTTGAAATTTTGTCATGTTTTGGCTAATTGGAAACAGGGTCATTATAGCATTGAAACTCGACATGAAAGTGACTTGTTCAATTGTTACCTGAAGCATTCACAAGCTGGCCAGTCATCGTGCTGGTGTCTCCCCCCAACCCCAGCTTCTAAAACAGAGAGAATCAAAATATGTATATTTCTTTGTCTCCCTCTGCTATCTTGTCAGAGCTGTTTTACATGCTGCCACCCAATGTTATCTTTTATTTGTGTCAGGAGGAAGGATTTGACAAGTTCAGTATACAATGTTCATTTGGCAAGGCAAATTTTTCATACCAATTTTGAGCAGGAAATGAAACTATCTTTCAACGGAATGAGCAACATCATTTTTGGACAGACTTATTATGAGAGAGGATTGCAGAACTTTATTTCCTCGCACGATCCCGAAAAGTCGAATCCATTTTTTTTTTTTTTTTTAGAAGGGAGGATTTGGTTTCCACGCTCAGCCTTAGTTGGGGGGAAATAAAAAAGGCTCGTAATGTCTTCAAAGAGGGATGCCTACTGGTATAGTCCCCTCCCCGCTCCCCACAAGTTATTAATAGGCTGGAATAAATCGTTCCTCTTCTATATTATAATGACTTTGTTTCAGGCCCTTTAAACTGTGGGTGAGTCCCTGACAGTTCTCTGCATTTGCAAAGCAAAATATTTAATAACCACCGAGGTAGGAAGGAGCAGCAAAGACCATAAGCAACCCGATTTGTGGGGAGTGGAAGCCCCCCCCCACCTCCCCATCCTCTTTCCATCACTGTTTACCTAAAAAAGAAGACTCGCTCACCTTCTGCGCTACCAAATTCATTGGGGGCAGTGGTTTATGGTGACATTTTTCTTTCTTAAAGCAAATATTGACTCACCACGGGGAAATTAAAACTCCATTAGGCATTGCTACATTGTACAGCGGGCTCCATTACAACAGCCAAGCCACGATTAATTGGTTTCTTCCTTAGGAATAATTCAGGGAGGGCCGAGGCAAAGGGGAAAGAGAAGATGGATTGAAACCGTAATTTCTTAAAATGACACCATCTAAATCAGCCCAGGTGATCATTACGTGGTTATTAATCTAAATAGAAAGAAGACGGCCGCCGCCTAATAACACGATGAATTTATCAATGCAGGAAGCCCGCGGCCGAGTTATTTCCAGTCTGGGGAGAACACATTGCAAGCCGCAGCACGTTGGCCAGCCTCGGCCAGGGGCCAGGTTTGGGCAACTCAGGACTGCCCTTCCAGGAGCGCCAGCAGCTCCGATTTCCCTATTTGGGTGTAAGAGGTTTTCCGTTCCGGAGATAAGAATCCCCTTCCAGCCTGTACCTCCGCTTCCTCCCTCATGCGAACGCACTCCTTCCCGGCCCCGCCCACCCGGCGGCCCCGCCCACTCCTTCCCGGCCCCGCCCACTCCTTCCCGGCCCCGCCCCAATCCACCTGCCCCATCAGGACTGCTCTGGTCCTTCCTGGGACTGGGGACGCTGCCCTCCGCTTGAGGTGGCTAGGGCTGCTGTGACACATGACCACAACGTGGGCGCCTTAGAATCAGTTTATTGCCTCCCAGCCCTGGAAGCTGGAAGTCGGAGCTGAAGGAGTTGGCAGGGTTGGCTCCTTCTGAGGGCTGGCCGAGAAAGATCTTCGGCAGGCCTCCCTCTCTGGCTTGAGGATGGCTGTATCCATGTTCACATGGCATTTCCCCTGCATATGTGTTTATGTCCATATTTCCCCTTTTTATAAAGACACCGGTCCTACTGCATTGCGGGCCCACTCTACCCCATTGTGACCTGATCCTCATGAATGACCCTCGAAATGACCCTGTGGCCAAACCAGGTCATGTGTTGCGGTATCGGGGTAAGACTTTGACAGGTAATTGCTTTGGGCTTGGGTTTTGGGCCTCGGTCCAAGAGTTGTGGTAAGGATAACGGGGCTATCAGTGGAGAGGCATCCTTCTGTTGGACTTGAGGCTGCCGTCCCGATGAGGGCTGTGGATATAGCAACATTTAGAGCTCTGTGGTCCCCCTCCATGTGGTGTGGACCACTCATAGGATAAGCAATAACATATGTTCTTGTACCATCTGTGGTACTTTTACCTTGTATTTTTTTTCTTAAGATTGTATTTATTTATTTGACAGAGAGAGAGAGAGAGAGATCACAAGTAGGCAGAGAGGCAGGCAGAGAGAGAGAGGGAAGCAGGCTCCCTGCCATGCAGAGAGCCTGATGCAGGGCTGGATCCCAGGACCCTGAGATCATGACCTGAGCCGAAGGCAGAGGCTTAACTCACTGAGCCACCCAGGCTCCTACCTTGTTGATATTTAATGCTTAAGCATATCTAATTTGGTTCACTGGCCAGCTATCCGATACTCTTGGAGGGCAGATTCCATAACATGTGCCCTTTTATCTTCCACAGAGCTACTTATCCACCCATCCATGCGTTCATCCATCTCTGTCTTAGTCAACAAATACCTTAGTATTTACTGAATTTCCGATATATGTGCCTGGTACTGGGCTAGGCATTAGAGAGAGATTGATGAACAAAATCTGACGTGATCATTACTCTGTGGAGCCTTCCAGTCTAATTGGGCAGAAGAGCATTAATCAAAACATCATGAATAAGCGTAAGATTTCGAGTGTGGTGAGAGCCAAGGAGGAGAAGCTTCTGGGGCATCTGGGAGGCTTCAGGTGGTCAGGCGCCAGGGAAGTCTATTCGGATAAAATGAAGACTGAACTGAGATTTGAATGGACCAGGGGAGGAACATGTGTGTGTGGGGTGGTTTTGGGGTGGGGTGAAGGGGACGGACAAGGGCATTCCAGCCATTTAGAAGAGTGTGTGCAAAGGGCCTGTGGTGGGGAGAGTATGGGGATTCAACTGGATGGTACTGAAAGAAGTCCAGAGTGGCTGGGACAGGGGGATGGGAGATGATGGTGTGAGGCAGGGACCATGCAGGCCCTACCTGAGGCCAGTCAAGGAGTTTGACCTGTAACCCAAGAGTAGTGGAAGTCAGTGAAGGTCTTTAAGAAGGGGTTAGGACTGGGAGCAGAGGAACACAGTCACATTAGCATTGGAAAGGCTCTCTGGCTATAGAGCATAGATTGGAGTACCTGGGGTAGCCGTGGGCAGATTGATTAGGGGGTTTATGGAGTAATGCAGGAAGGAGAGAGGCTGAGCCAACCTGACTGCTCAAAAATCAAGCATCTCAGTCCCTGATATTGCCCCAGAGCCACTCCCCTTTTCTGTGTGTTTGACCTGGACTTGGCATTTTCCTGAAAACTTCCTGGTTCCATAGCAATCCTCTCCTACACAGAGTTGTGCTGGTGGTTTCCTCTGGTTTTGCTTTTCTGTATGTCTCGTCCTGTCTGATCTGGATCATTGGGGAATTTCTTAAAGTTTCTGGTTCACTGTTGGGGCTCTTTCTTGTTTTCCTACACTATATTGGGCTTTTCCTTCTGAAAAATACTTTTTTTTTTCATGGTATTTTGGGAGGGTGGAAAGGTAGACACATGTGTTCAGATCATCTTTTGGAGCCAATCATCTCATTTCTCCTTCCTAAGATGTTGTAAGCATTATATCTAGACAATCTCAGCAGAATCTCTCCTCTTATTGGAGGTAGCTGGGAATTCAGTGAACATGGCCGGAGGAGGAGGCACCATTTTAAGCCATTTTACACACCAGAACACCGTGCTTCCTCTGGTCATGGGGAGTAAGCTCCTCTCAGACCAACCCTGCCAGAGATCCAGAGTTATCTCAGCCCAACTCTGGATATGATTTAAAAAACAAAGAAACACCCCCCCAACCCCAACTACCCAAATTCTCTAGAAAGCCAACAAACACAGGTGGATCCAAAAGCCAGATGAAGAGCTGGCCCATGGAAGAAGAGAAAGCAGGAAACGTTCTTCTCATTTGGAAAATGACTCTTCCTGAAAAGCCAGGCTACTGGACGTGCTGTACATGGCACCTAGAATTTGGATAGAAACCTATGGTTCTATCCAGCCTGTGGTTGAAGAGCCTGAAGATAGAATTTGAGGAAACCACAGTCACTGGGAAATGAAGGAAGAACCCAAGAAAAGAGAGAGCCAGAAAAGAGAAGTCCTAATTCAGGATATAAACTCTGCCTAAGTTTTTGGAAGATTCCTGAACACCCTATGGGTGGGACAGACAAAGGCTAAAATAAGTCAACCTGGATTTGAGCTGCTGCCCATCACAGAATACAGAGTTTTTAGTTTGAATTTAATCAAATTAAAGTTAGCCACTTGCAAACAAAATAAAACAGAGCAAAAAATTCTTAGGAGGAATATAACTTAATGCAGAGTCACAATGTCTAGAGTATATTTCAGAATACTTAACATGCACAGAAATAGGAAAACATGACTCACTGTCAAGTTAAAAGACATTTAATTGAGACAAACCTCATAGGTTGCTCATATTTGGAATTAACAGTCAAGAATTTAAACATCTGATCTTGTGGGTTCCTTATGGGCAGGAACCAGGTCTCATTCATCTTTCTATCCCTAGTGTTGGCAGTGCTTGGCACTAAGTAGGTGCTCAATAAGGCTTGTCGAATGAGTGAATAAATAAATGGTTTAATGAATACCTAGAAGACTGTTTCCTGGTAAATAGTAACTTAGGCACTTCTGTGGGCATCTGAATTTATTTCTCAATTCAAACTTGACACACTTCCATTTGAACATATAAGGACACGGTGTTCTCCACGAAGGAGCCCTCAGCTTTGTTCACGGGCTGTGAGCCTGCAGGTCAGCCTCGAGGAGAAGCAAAATATCTATGTGCAGAACTTTGTATCATTAAAGCACAATTCAGGATTTTATTTTTTTAAGTCATCTCTATACCCACTGTGGGACTCAAGCTCATGATCCTGAGATCAAGAGTCACAGGCTTCACCGACTGAGCCAGACAGGCGTCCCTCATGGAAACACAATTAATAACATTAGTGCGTGCATTTTCAAGACCACAAGTGCCTAACAGCGTGGAAACGCATATGGGAACTTGTTGGGGGCCTGGGAGATTGTTTCTGGTCTGCCTCTCGATTTGAGCATTTAACAAGTAAATCCAAAGGGGGATGTGGGAGCCGTGGTCCCACTGTCAGATGAGCGTTCTGCTTGGGCAGCCGGGAGCACAGAGGGAAAAAAGAGGGAACACATGGCGAGTCCCACACTAGAAAGCACTTTTCCGTGACAGGATATTGAGCTGTTTGGTAAAGCCCAACATTACGCTTGAACTCTACTTGAATGCTCAGAAAAGGAGCATTGTTCAAAGAGAGTTAACATGGACCTGGCGGGACCCCCTTTCTTTTGCCGCCTTCTGAGGTGGCTTTGTGGGCTGTAATGATTTGTATTGTATTTATAAGCTGACAGGGTAGTCCTGCGAACAGCAGGGGGAGAAGCCACCCAAGCAAGACTTCTCAACCCTGCTAATTAAAACAATCCTTCCTCCCCCCACGAAGGCTAATGAGACAGAAAGCGAGTGGGATAAAGAAAATGTCAGCACGAGATTGCCCACTTATTTTATTTATTTACTTAATACTGTAACTTCCATTTGGGGGTTCTGAGAGAAAGAGGTTTTCAAAAAATTTGCTAGAAGACCCTTTCTTATTCATCACGTCTCCACATGGCACGATCTGCCAGCAAGCGTATTTTTTGGAGCAGGAGAATTTATTTCCAGTTTTCAGTACTAACAATATTCTAGGAAGAGGCCTTTGCCTATGTTCACTTGGAGCAAAATAAACGTGAAAGGAATCTGTATCCCTTTTCAGCATGTCCTCCCCCAAATCCAAGAGGCCAGTTTGCTTGTGAGAGCCCTGCCCCCGCCCCTCCATGGGGCATAGGAGGCCAGTGGAGGTGAAGACGTGTCGCTGATACTGAGTGGTGTTTGGTGAGGAAAGTGCGCTGCGCTCAGACGGACTGAACCTTGATCCCATCAGCTCCACCAAGATGGTGAGAATTGAACTCGTATGTTACTGACGGAGCCCAGCATGACCTGACCCTTCCATAGCATTGGGGCGTCCCAGCGCCTCCCACCTTCATCTCAGCCCCTTAAGTTCTTGATGATTTCAGCTAATGGTTTCACTGGCACCCACTGTCCATCCGATGGCGGAAGAAAGGGAGGGAGGGAGCGTTGGTTCAACTTGGTGTAGATCCGCTAAGTGCGATTTTGATGCTGGTGAGTCTGAGTTTTTGTTGCCAGAAGGTACTTGCACAAGAAGGTGCCGTGAGGCTAGGGGTCGTGGTCCCTCAGCAGCAGGTGCTTGTTACCCGGAGAATCAAGGGAACCCAGACAAGAGATTCTGGTTATGGATTTGGTAGGTCTATTCATTTCCCATGGTGGCCATAACAAACCGTCAAAAGCTGGATGGCTTGAAACCACGGAAATGCATTCCCCCCCCCCTCCCCCAGCCCCCCCCCCCCCACACCCCACCCCCCCCCCCGCACCACGAGCCCCCC